>NC_091165.1:47449671-47582531 GCF_040958095.1 Procambarus clarkii | reverse complement strand
AAAAGGCTTACGACACCACTTGGCGTTATCATATCCTATCTCAACTTCATTCTTTTGGCCTTCGTGGTCATCTCCCTCTCTTTCTCCGCAGCTTCCTCTCTCATCGTTCCTTTCGGGTGCGCCTTGGTACCACTCTCTCTCCTCTTTTCAGCAATACGAAGGTGTGCCCCAGGGTAGTGTTCTGAGCACTACTCTTTTTCTTGTTGCCCTCAATGGTCTTCTTTCCTCTCTTCCTTCTGGTGTCTTCTCCGCTCTCTATGTCGATGATCTTACCCTTTGTTGTCAGGGTGATGATTCGCCTCTCCTTCAACGCCGGCTTCAACTTGCAATTGATGCCGTGTCGTCTTGGGCCACAGGTCATGGCTTCAAGTTCTCTACTTCTAAGACTTGTGCCATGACTTTTACGCGGAAACGGGTTGTTCTTCGTCCCTCTTTGTCACTTTATGGTCATCCCCTTGAATACAAAGATTCCACGAAGCTTTTGGGGTTATTCCTTGACACTCGTTTGTCTTGGTCTCCCCATATCTCTTACCTCCGTGTTGAGTGCTCTAAGGCCCTTACCCTCCTTCGGGTCTTGTCCCATACTTCTTGGGGGCAGATAGGCGCACTCTCCTTGCTTTACATTCCTCTCTCGTCCTGTCTAAGCTCGATTATGGTTGCCCTGCTTACTCGTCTGCTTCTCCTTCTACTCTTCGCCGTCTTGATGCTTTGCACCATACTGGGTTGCGCCTCAGTTCTGGTGCCTTTCGTTCGACTCCCATCCTTAGCTTGTATGTTGACACTGGCTTCCTGTCTCTCCAGGACCGCCGTGATCGCTACTGTCTTCGCTATCTTGCGCGGTCCTTGCAACATCCTTCCTCTCGCCTCTGTCGTGCTTTAACTTTTACCCCTCCTGTGGTTCCTGTTCCTCTTCACCACCTCCCTCTTTCTGTCCGGTTATCTCGCCTACAGGATTCTCTCTCCGTTCGTATTTCTGGTGTTTCTCCTCGTGTTGTTCCTTCTTTGCCCCCGTGGAGGGTCCCTCTTCCGCGGTTTTGTACTTCCTTGACCCGTATCACTAAAGCTTTTACCCCTCCTACGGTTCTAAAACGCCTTTTCCTCGAGCACTTTTTTTCTCACTCCCGCTCCGTTTCTGTCTTCACCGATGGGTCTAAGTCAGCGGACGGTGTTGGCTACTCTGTTGTTTTTCCTGATCGCACTTATATGTGTCGCTTGCCTCCGGAGACTAGCATCTTTACAGCAGAACTTTATGCTATTCTCTATGCTCTTCGTCTCCTGCTTTCTCGTTGTCAGTCTTCCTTTGTGGTTGTTGTTGACTCTCGTAATGCCCTCATGGCTCTCGGGTCCTTTAATCCGGTTCATCCAGTAGTTGTCGAGATCCAGCATTGGCTATTTCTCGTTCACAGTAAATTTAAGTCGGTTGAGTTTTGTTGGGTTCCCAGCCATATTGGTGTGTCTTTAAATGAGCGTGCGGATGCTGCCGCTAAGGAAGCTGTCCGCTCTTGTCCCATCTCTCGTAAAGGCATTCCGTATTCCGACTTTTACCCAGTTATCCATTCCTCAGTCCTTACCCGTTGGCAGGCTTCTTGGTTGTCTACTGGTAACAAGCTCCGTACTCTTAAATGTTGTGTTTCCTCGTGGCCGTCCTCCTTCCACCGTAACCGGCGGTGGGAAACAGCTCTGGCGAGGTTGCGTATTGGCCATACTCGCTTAACCCATGGTCACTTGATGGAGCGCCGCCCTGCTCCTTATTGTCCTAGTTGCATTGTCCCTCTTACGGTCGTACATGTCCTTCTTGAATGTCCTGACTTCCAGGACGAGCGTGTGTCTTGCTTTCCGACCGCCCCTCGCGGTCACCTGTCCCTCGATAGAATTCTTGGTGACTCGGATACTTTTGATATCGTTCGCCTTATGCGTTTTTGTTCTCGTATTGGCATCCTTGGTGATATTTAGCGCCCTCTGATTATTTTGCGTATTTGATGGTGCTACATAGCCTTCCCGGTTTGGTGCCTTCTTTTGATAATTACTTACTTACTTACTTTAGGTCTTGCATTGGGGGAAAAATTACCTTTTGTGGTTTCTCTAGAAGTGACGAGTGCTTGTGATTCAATTTTCATTTCCTGGAGAGGAAATAATTGAGCAGTGAGGCAAGACCTTACCTGCTGCCTCATTCAAGACTTCAGAAACATGTCCTATTTCCTGTTGTGGGGCTCAGTTTTTTTTCTCCTACAAAACTAAAGTTACCTTAGTTGCTCACAGCTGTAATGTTCCGAATGCTACTACCTTAACTGTTGTTGCTCAGTAACCCATCAGTGTTTACTTATGTCGAGTTGAGAAGCACAGTCCCGAGTGCATAGCAACTTTTTATCTGTAAACCCTTAAATGGTGCATGGCTATATACCATTTGACACCCAAAGGCGCATACAAAAAAAAATAAAAAAATCTTTTTTCTTCCTAACCTGTTAAGTCGTGTTCCCTGATCACGGGAAAAAAAATCAATTGTACTTACCGGCGATGTAATTGAGCCAAGAAGATGGGTGATGACGTCACAGTTTGCATGTTCGCCCATGCACGGTGCGTCCCGGAGGCGTCGCGCGCGTCTTCTAGCAGCCACAGTTGCCACGAATTTATTTTCGCGTCATTATTTAGTATCTATGCGTGTATTCTTTTCAATATTAGTCACTAATTGTGTTGCACATAATGTTACTACACAGTTATTGTCAATATATGTTGCATACATCGAGTATACACATGCGCACACAAACGTTTTCCATTACGGCATTATATTGTTACAGTAATCACAATGTTCATTATTTTATATATACACACTAGCACGCACTATGTACAGGTTTTTGCCCTATTATTGCACATTTAGAAATCTTGGAGTGAGTGGTAGTCGTTGATGCAGTCGACAGTACACAATGCTACTCCACATCCTTCACACCATGTTTGCACCATTTTACGTTTGTTTCTTCGTTTTGTTGTTTTACATACTATGCAAGCACGTTGGCCTATTGTACGCTTTCCACCTGCTGGCAAATTCTTTAGTCTGTGTTGCTGAAAGGCCTCTATGTGAGCGAGCCTGGGTGTTGCATCATGCTGCAACACTGGGTTCATGATTGGTCTTCGTATGCCAGGGACTTCTTGACCAAACTTTGCTAATAACTGTTGCAAGTGTTAAAGCAAATGAACGGAAAATAGGTTTACGTCCAGTTTTCACCAGATACAAATTATAGCAGTTCAACATGCTCATGTCAACAAGATGGAAAAACACTTTTTTCGTCCATTTCAATGTTTTCCGCGCACACTCAATAGTGCCAATCATCATGTCGGCTTTATCAATCAAACGCATGTTGAGATTGTAGTCAAGAACACAATCTGGCTTATATACTGGTTTTCTCGTTACACGGTGCACCTTGCCACTGTTCAACATTGTACCCTCATGAACGGTTGTCAGCAGGTTCACTTCTCTCTTGTCTTTCCACCGTACCGAGAGAATTTGATCACATTTCCGTACCTGGCACTCACCAACTGCAAGTCCACCGTCAAACACTGGCATTTCCCTTCTTCGTGCCTTTACTGTGCCAACCAATCCGGTTCTATTTTCAATCAAGAACCTAGCTAGCAATGGACTTGTATGGTAATTGTCAGTGTATAGGATGTTGCCCTTGTTCATCCATGGTGCCATCAGTGACTTCACCACACTACCCGAGAAACCATGTTCGTCGTTACCGGGAATGTCTACATCGCTAGCTGATTACAGAATCATGTGGACCACGTATACTGTTTCACAGTCACACAGTACAAAGAATTCCAAGCCAAATCTGTTTTGTTTGGAGGGAATATATTGTTTGAATGAAATACGTCCTTTGAAAAGTACAAGGGATTCGTCAATCACCAGCTTCTGTGCTGGAACGTAAAAATCTCTGATTTTTATAATCACTTCATTCATATAGTGCCTCACTCGCCAAAGTCTATCATCCTCTGTCCGGTCCTCATTACTTGCAAAATGCATACACCTGAGGAGTATCTGAAATCTGTCTCGGGACATATATTTCCTGAAGAAAGGTGTTGGAATAGTCAGATCTTTGCTCCAGTAATCTGTGAGAGTGTGTTTGACAGTGTTTCATCAACATACATATCGCTAGAAACACACACATTTCACCTACATTGGTGTTTTTCCAATGTTGCAACCGTGAAAATTCTGTTCTCTCTTCTAATGAGATGAGCCGCATGAAGCTACGCACAGTACGGCCACTACGTGAACGTGAGGTAGAAGCACGTGAACATGAGGCTCTTGGTGCCTCATGTTCCATGCGGTGGCGCTTGGCTGGGCGAGACGCTGCTGATGCGACAAATTCTCGCCCAGTAACACCACTGGTACTGGCACCAGGCTCTGTAACACTGTTCTGATTCCACTTCACTAAAACCAGAGAGTCTGCTTCCTCTGACTCGTCAACGAACATATCCTCAGACTCTAAATAAGCACATAAACTGTGTGGTCGAGGGTGAATTGGGGTAGACACTGGGCGAGGTGGCATAGGTGAGCGTATAGGCCTCGCCATGGGAGGTGGCTGTATCTCATTTTCACTGTCCGTGCTATCTTCATCGGTCAATTGTGTACAATCTTTATCTATATCAGAGTCATCAAAGTCACTTTTCTCACCATCGGAAAATAATTCACTGGTTATTTGCTCTGGGGTGAGTGATTGCGTGGGGCGTGCCCAGGAAGCGTTCGGCCATGCGCTCGACATGGTGGCTGCTGGGTACCTGAGGCCTCCCACGCGATAGTAGCGTGAGCTGGATTTTTTCAGAATGACGGCTGTTTACTATAGCCCCTGGGTAGCGTATGGGGACCCCCTATAACCCGCGGGACTTTCAAATAGTGCGCGGTAGTCCAAAGCATCATATGATGCGATGCGCAACTTAAGGGTTAATGATAAAAATACAATATGTACAAATAAAATGTGTACAAATAAAATACTGAGCCATCTTGCATACAAATGTAAAGCAATACAACGGAAACAAACAGAAGCTGAATGAACAAAATTAAAGGGTAAGTACACGCACACACGCGCGTACGTACATTACGAGAACATTTAAGAAGATAACACAAGTAATGTATATATCTCTAAAACATCTGAATCGTGGATACTAGCGCACACAGTACCCCAAACACACACTGGGTTATATAAACAATAGCCAGTAGTAAAAGGACCATATTGAGATGTGTTGGAGATTGCGCCGCTACTACCCCAGCAGGTGTTGTGTACCTAACGCACATTAAAACACAAAGGTAAAACAGATTGATATTAAACTGCTTATGTCCTTCAAGGTGCGAATAGTTGCAGGGAAAAATTAATAAGCATGAACAATTAAATACGTTACTTATAATAATAATAAACAAATGATTAACAACCTGGATACCTGGCTTTATACAAATTATATCAAAATGAATATACAATTTACATTACTTTATGAAAAGGATGACTAAACTTTTTACTGTGCTGTACTTCCTCTGTCACACGTCGTAGACAAGACCACATCGAGTGAAGATGTATGAACCAAGAGAGCACCAGAAGTAGTCAGTGCTGGTTCGCCATCCACTGCTATATATACACGCCGGTGGATGACGTCATGCCCGTGTTGTTGGATCTGTCATCCACCGTTGTTTGTGATGGACTATGTTTTTTGATCTTGTTACTTTCTTCCCCTGCATAGCAGTTGATATTCCTCTTCCTACTGTCTTCAACACCATCGTGATGAACCATCCATCGTGGTCGGCAACACCTGAGGGAGGGGAGGGGGGTGTCAGAGGAGGAACATTGCAGACGTCTGGGCTGGAGAGTGGAGTGATCGGTATCACGATGGTGTTGAAGGCAGTAGGAAGAGGAATATCAACTGCTATGCAGGGGAAATAAGTAACAAGATCAAAAAACAAACATAGTCCATCACAAACAACGGTGGATGACAGATATCGAAAAACACGGGCAACAGAAAAATATAACCCCATGAGCAAGAGAAAACAGTAAACATAGACCATATGCAGTAACACAACTATAAATTACAGAATCATACACGGTGTGTATGGTTTCTCAAACAATGAGTAAAATCACCAACTAATAATTAAACAAAAGAAACTCCTCACCGGGAAGGGTCCATACAACGTAACAGCAGTACATGAAATGAAAATTATAAGACATGGTAATTAATGCGAAAAAGTCAAACTTCCACACCAGGTGGCCGGACCGGGTTGTAGCGTCGAGCTCTTGACCCAATATCAGAGTCTTTCTGTAACGTTAATTTCGTGCCGCCTCCACGGCACGGTCGGCCGTGCTGTGGTGGGCACGGGAGCCGGTCAGCTGAGCCGGTCGGGAGCGGACAGCACACTGGACTTGTGGTCCTGGGTTCGATCCCAGGCGCCGGTGAGAAACAATGGGCAGAGTTTC
This sequence comes from Procambarus clarkii, assembly GCF_040958095.1. Taxonomy (NCBI): domain Eukaryota; kingdom Metazoa; phylum Arthropoda; class Malacostraca; order Decapoda; family Cambaridae; genus Procambarus; species Procambarus clarkii. The sequence goes on along the minus strand of NC_091165.1, from coordinate 47,576,082 downwards.
TTTCACCCTATGCCCCTGTTACCTAGCAGTAAAAATAGGTACTTGGGTGTTAATCAGCTGTCACAGGCTGCTTCCGGGGGTGGAGGCCTGGTCGAAGACCGGGCCGCAGGGGACACTAAAAGCCCCGAATCATCTCAAGATAACCTCAAGATAACCACTTCCCACCATTCCCCTTTCATCTCACCTAATGAACCCCACCAGAACAAGGTGCCACGACATCCACACGTACCCACGCTAGGCACCACAACAGATATCTTGGGCAACCGAAGCGCAAATGGGTATGCTGTTCAATGCAGGGAGCCGAGCGGACAGCACGCGGGACTTGTGATCCTGTGGTCCTGGGTTCGATCCCAGGCGCCAGCGAGAAACAATGGGCAGAGTTTCTTTCACCCTATGCCCCTGTTACCTAGCAGTAAAATAGGTACCTTGGGTGTTAGTCAGCTGTCACGGCTGCTTCCTAGGGGTGGAGGCCTGGTCAAGGACCGGGCCGCGGGGACACTAAAAAAGTCCAGAAATCATCTCAAGATAACCACCTTAACCTCTCAGACTTGCTGACAACCACCAACGTCACTGGTTACACGGGAACATCACTCTACCTCCCACTAGCAGTAAATAGGTACCTGGGAGTTACAGCTGCTACGGGCTGTTTCTTGTGGATGTGTAACAAAAGGGAGGCCTGGTCGAGGACTGGGCCGCAGGGACGCAAAGACACGAAATCATCTCAAGATAAACTCAACCTCCCGCTTACACTTCCGTTCACGATTCTCAGCAACTTTTTTTATTATTATAAAACAAAATACATGACAATGAAAGCATACAATACAAAGGCACCGAAGCACCAACATCCATAATTGCAACATACAACAAAACAAATACAAAAGCACAGCAAAATGCATAACTCAAATGAACACATTACAACAAAAAACACAGAACAAATGGCATAAAGTAAATAACATTATCTGAAAAAAACATGAAACAACAAAGATAAATACATGAGCACACACAATAAGTGCCTGCACAACCCAGATGGGGCGTGCCAAATAATATAAAATAAACCACACAGGGTGCAAAAGAAACATCAGAAACAAAAGGCACAAAATGGAAAATAAAATTGCTAAACACACACACACAACCCACGGAACATCCAACACACACTGTACAAACATTCGAACACCTGACCGGAACACGCAGGAACCGGGAACAATAGTCAGCCACACCCCAAACACACACAAAATACCTGAACATGCAAGACCCGGCAAAAAAAAAAAAAAAAAAAAAAAAAGTTTAATTTTGCACAAGTCATCAACACATCTATTGAGAAAATAAACAGCACCACACTCACACAACACTACCATTACATCCCAGGGTAGCAGCCCACCCAACAGAAGAGCCCCCAACCCCATCCCCCAAAACTACCAGAGAGGGAACCACATCGGCAAGCGTACCCACAGAACTCTTCTGGAGCCTTATCACCAAATCGGCCTCTACCGACTCTTCCTGGACCCCCTTCACAATATCCCACCAATCCACATTGTGTACCTCCAGGTGGTGGACCACCACCACGAATTTCAGGGACACTACCATCCAACACATACACGCCCCCAGCTTCTGCTGGGGGCGGAATATCCGAGTTAGACGGAACCATAGGGTCTCACTGCACAGCCGTCAAGGAAGGTTGGGTGCCTACTTCCAACCTCTTCCTTGCATCTATGACAATCTGAAGAGTACCTCCAAATTTCCGTCGCTTCAGGCTGTGCTGCCCACCGTTGACAAGCAATGTGCTTCGCGTCGTCCAGAACTGCGACTGGGAGAATGTACATCCTCCATATGCACTTCCGCCACCACCTCAGTTGTCCGAGCAGCAGGCCAAGCCGCAACACCACCATCACGGATCACTTGTTGCAAGTTCCGATGCACACCAATCGGCTCGGCACTGGAACACACATCCACTGATGAAATGCCCAACACTGCATCTACCTTCCCCACCAGAGTGGGCAGTCACCGCATCACACTCGCCCTCGGAGCCGGCCTGCACGGGCACGCATGGGCTTGGAGGGAGACACAACACCCCACCAGACCATCCGGGAGATGACACATCAGTATGGATGTCATCTCCACCAGTAGAAACCAATGAAGTAGCACTTGTAGAACCCAGATCGGCGTCAACCACCACTGCCTTCGTTCCCATACTAGGGGCACTGCTCAGAAACCGAGAGATCTTCCTCGTGCAAAGGAGGAAAATTATTTTCATTTAAACAGGTTAACCCGTTCACACATCAGAGTGGTGCAGGCAGCAGCCATATGGCCAACATGACCACACTTAAAACATGTCTGAGTCTGCCCCCGGTAGAAAAAGCTGACCGGATAGCCAGTAATCGATAAAGAAGAAGGCACTTTCCACGAAGAACCATCTAGCCGTCCTGTAACCATTAATGAGTCCCTTTTAAGGCTCCGGACGTGTTCTTACACGCACGCACGCGCGAATAAATTCGACACGCCCATACATGGTAAGAGCCCGACGGAGAAGATCCTCCAACATTTCAATCGGAGTATTTTAATAGACACGTATGTCTCTATTAAAACACTCAAATTCGTCATTCACAGAGCCTCGACCGTTGCTCTGCCGCACCTCCAGATCCACATACTTGTCGATAAACTGCCGGAACAAGCCAACCTCGGCGAACTTCACCACCACCACTCTGTCCTCGCGAACGACCTGCAGACCAACGAGATCTTCCACTTTCACGTTCATAATATCAGACAGTGTTGCTGATGACTCCAACATCCACCTACAGGTAAATGTCAGCCCAGCCAACTCCTTCCTCCACAGTGGCGGCACGTAAGTCTCCATACTGTGACGGAAACAGTTACCCCACAGTGGCAAACGACCACTCGCCAGGGCAACCGAGAAGCATCCAATGTAAACATCAGCAGAGACCTCAGTAATGTCCGACCTGGCTGGTGGTTCAGAGTGAACTCCCCACTTCTCAGCAACTGGCACTACCACACCACTGACGACGACTGATGACCACTAAAGACGAATCTGAATTCCCGGGGCTATCTGCCATAGTGTCCTCTGCAAGTTTTTTTTATTTCTATAAATAAAACAAATACAAGAACACAAACACAAAAGAAATCCGGTACATACACAAAATAAGTATGAAGAACAGTAAACAGGAACATTAACAGAAACAGCATCAGGAACGGTTAAAAAACAAAAAAACATACCACAATCGACACAAAATATAAACAATACAGAGCACAACCCTGATACTCCGACATGGGCATCATAAAAAAAAAGTCTAAACAGAACACAGATACGTAGTAACATATAACAGAACACAAAAAAACACAATAAATAACAAAGAACATAAAACACACTCAACCAAAAACAGAAAACACACACAAACAGACGTGGATAGAAGACCATGCGCACAACGCCAACCACACCACACAAACTCAGTAACAAAGGAGCACAGGAAAAACACAAAAGACACAAATGTACATACACAAAAGCACAGAAAACCATAAACACGCACACGAAACACCCACGCAAACAACCAGCGAAACACACACAACCACCCACACCACAACCGCACACCATTCAGCAACCAAATACAAGGAGCACAGGCCAAGGCGGACCAGGGCCAAAAGAAACAAAGAAAAAAAATCAGGCCCACGCAGGAGCGGAAAACAGCCTCCAAACCCACACCGCACACGCACACTGACACTCGGTGCCTGGAGGGACCGAAACACACCCCACACGGACAGGAGCAGCACCACCACAAAGAAGACACACACAACCACACGCAACCCCCGCTAAGGAGGCCCAAAGTAACAGGGAAGGGAACACACAGCTAAAGCAACCCCCTGAAACCTCCCCAACCTCTCAAACCCACAACAACGCCTCGCCCACAACCAATCACCGCCGCCCATCCACCGACGCATCCAAAAGCAACCCCAATAACATAGGCCTCTGTAAACCTCCTGACCAAACCTCCACAGGAAAAAGAGCACTGCAACCACCACCAGGTAAACCTCATGCACCCTCGCCAAAAAAAAAAAAGTGACCCCCATAACTCTCCCACCTCCCAACCCCCACACAAAACACACAATCTGCAACCATAACACACAATGTATTGTGCAACCTCCGCGAACAAACCGGAAAATGCAAGAACAAAAACAGCCCCACGAACTCACACCCTCAGCAAACTCCACACGCAACCCACAAATATGTTCCTTACACTCGGAAATCTCCTGAAAGCAGTCAACTCCAGCATTCAACTGTATATACAAACTAGATAGTTGCGCCTGAAGCAACCACAGTAGGCCAAACCGCCCGGCCACCTCCCACTTAGCAACAACGCCAAAAAACCTCCGACACTCCACCTTACACCACTCCCACCAAATGGAGAGAAGAGAAGGTAGCCCTCCGGGCAAGAATCCCAACCCTCCAGATCCGAAACTGCGGATACCGCAAAAATAACATCAGCGTCCCCACAAAGGACGTTCGGCGGGTTCAACACAATATCACTATGATAATCAGCACACAACCCTTGCAGAACAGACACATACCGAACATTGTGCTCCTGGATCAGAGTCACATCCACACGCTGCTCCTGAAGCACATCCACAAGACCCAACGGGACCTAAGCGCATTCAGACCACGTACATTCAAAGACGCTCAAACAATAGCAGGCACCATCGAAACCCATTAAGGACCCCCTAACCCCACAGGCCCACCAAGGGGCACACTGGCACCCACCACAGAGGCGGCGTCTGCAATGTGAGGGCCAACCGCCTGCTGCTCCACGGAGAAGGAATTCCCAGAAACTCTGGGCCTAGGACACTTCAGGAAGCGAACAGTTCCGGCATCACCTGCCGAGACCCCCGCCGCCACCGTCCAGGTACCACTCACGCCAACTGTCGCCAAGGAAAGCACGCCACCCTCAGGCACCACATCACCTCCGGAATCCTCAGCAGATGCAGGAGAATTAGGAAGAGGGGAGGGAGGGGGGTGGGGGCAGTCCTTGCCGGAAGTGTGCTTCCGGCGAGGAGCTGGGAGCATAATACTCCCTCACGGAGCATACTGCCTAGAGGAGCAGGTGGTGGACGTACAACACAGGCATCATGAACCCTGCCACCATCAAGGATAACCACCGGGTAGACGTCACCCCCATCCGCAGGAAGTACAACCCCCCCTCAACGGGAGGCACCGGCACCACACCCCACCACCCCCCCCCATCCACCACGGAAGCACCGGGAACCGGATGCACCTCCACCAGAAGCCGAAGACTTGAAGCAGGGGCAGCCATGTCCTAAACCGAAGCCTGCACAGGAGACACCACAGGTGCAGACGGAACAGCAGGCATATCCGCCGCAGGTACACCACCAGGCAAGTCCCCAGGATGAGGACCCTCCAGGGAGACAGTCCACATACCCAGGGGGAGGGGGGAAATTCTCCCGAATAACAGAAGCGATCTCCATGCGAGGAACATCACATCGGGCCGCGTCGTGGCCTTCCTCCCCACAACGGAAGCAAGTGCAGGCTTGGCCATGATAGAAAACACGAAGATAAACACCACAACATAAAACCTTGGAAGGGATGGACTCTGAGACACATCTGCAGCATCTCACCCAGACGGAGACCCCGCAGCCAACCAGCACTCAAAACGTTGTTACGATGACACAGCACCGTACCAAACCTCGCAAATACTGAGGCTAGCTCTGCTTCAGGAAAAGTTACAGGGACCCCGTGCACACTCACAAAGGTCAGGGGGGCCTACCGGATCAGAGACGGCCACCGATAGAGCTGTACCAGGGAGGGGAACCGTCCGCTCATTCCAACGCCCCGCAAACTGCACATAACCCGGTGACTTGGCAAAAGTCACCGCCACACGAATGGGGGAAAACTTCTTGATGCTGAGGAGATCCGGAATCTTCAAGCCGAATGCACCCAAAAGCGCACCCACCACATGCTCCCAATCCACCATAGTAGAAAAATTTAATCGAACAGTATTTACACAGCAGATGCGGCCACCACCAGCCGCTGCCATATTGCTAACCACAGCTCCGGCCAGCAGGCGCTCCACACAAACGGGCAACCACCACTAAGCAGCAACAAACAGCTACAGGCAGCCAGAGCCTGACGTCCACGCCTTCTGGTGACAGAGGAGTGAATCCATGACCTCTGCAAGTGGTACAGGATGCACATGGCCCATCCGACATTTCAAAGGGAGCTCCTAACACCACCACATATGTCGTCACGCTAAGATTTTCAACCTTAATTGTAACCACCACATTAGGCAGTAAAGAGGACCGTTTCTCACAACGGTCGATGAAATCTTGAAAAGTTTGAATTTCATCACCACACGCCTTTCCTGTAGAATTTCCAGAAAAGCCAGATCTTCCATTTTGACCTGTAACTCTTCAAGAAGCGCCGCTCCAGTCGTCGTGTAGACCACCAGCAATGAATACTAGACCAGCAGAAGTCGATCTCTTAACAGGAGTGTAAGTCTCCAGTTTCCAAAGGTACCACACTAGTAGGGCACCAACACTGACTGTCCTGTGACGATCACACAACCGTCTAGTGCAAGGGTTGTGTACCAACTGCGAAGCCAGGAGTGGGCACTGCCCTATCCTCTGACGGAGAGCCACCTACTGTATAATCTAACTGGTTTGACCGTCAGGTATTGACTTGTTTGACTACTAAAAAACTACTACTTGACACTGTTGGGGGATTGGCAGCCAGTTTATACATCTCTCTCTCTTCTGAACAAATCATCATGAAAAACAAATCAAATAAATAAAATAAAAATCATCTTAATTCTGACTGGATATCTTGAAACACGTTCTCCTAAATCACATTTTGCCTCACTTAGCGATCAATAGCCGACTCAGCAAATGGTTAGTAGTCTGCATCAGTAAGAGTATCTAACCTTTGCTCAACTCTTGGTTTTCTTGAACTCCAAGACTCGAGAAACTGAGCATTACTGAGCGTTCCTCAAAAGTGGGACAGCCATGTCCTGAGCAGTTCTAGTTGCAGCTGTTTACTCGGCTCCTCTGTAAGTCCCTGATTTTGGTTTGACTACCCTGATTTGACTACCTTATGGTCCGTGATTATTAATCTGGTAGAGTTTACTCGAGACCTCAAATTGTAGCAAGCTTCACCTTCCATAAATGCACACACAAAATCAGCTTTTAAAGTAATAAAACCCCTATTTCAGGTAAAGCCCCAGTGGTGCTAAGTAGCAATCTCGCTGAAATAACTCTTCTGGGGTCACAAACGTCTTCTTAGGCCTACCAGGCACCTTGTAGGAGCCTTGTCCTATCAGAGGCAAACGAAACTAGTAACTGTTATCACACTTAACTGGGAAAGCATCCAGAAAAGTCCTCAATACTTTGCAGACTATGACAAGGTTCATGGAAAAAGGACCAACTTAGTCAAACGATCCCACAAACTATCCAGGAAGAAGAAGGGTAATTCGTTGTAACTAAGTACTGTAAGTAGTACTGATAACCGTCTTCAGGCGGCCTGCATCCCTGGTGAATGCCCGCTCGGCGAGCCAGTCTGGCGCCGATCGTCAATGAACCAAAAACCTGGTATGGAGAATCGGGGAGCCATCAGGGCTGTACCAAAAAGAAAAGTTTCATTACATTCATTGTTTTGTTTTTTGGGAAGAGCCTCTTTCTGGCTCCCTGAAGCTAACTAACCACAGAAGAACTAGAAAACAATTATGATGCACGTTTCTCCTCAATTGCACCTGTGGCATGAAAATCCAGTGAGCTCAGAGGTGACTCGGCATCCTCTGAGCAGAGTGAGGTCGAGCTGGAAATCTGGAACCATTTGCTGTCTCGGGTGGGGCACTAAGATTCCCACACCCAGCGCCCACTGACTAATTCTCACTCAAACAAGTGTTTACGTTGCACTCCGTGGGGAAGGAGGCAGAGTACCCCTGAAGTCAACCATATCACTGTTAGGACTGCTGTGTGGTGTTCTCAACTGGTGGTATCACCATGGGAACCAATAGCACACCTGGTCCTCGCTTACCTTGATGTCCTGTGATCAACCGTACCACCACCACCACCACCAACTTCATCCACCCAAGTCATTCTGAGCGCATTACTAAAGTAGGCAAGACTCCACTCTCAGCGTTTTTTTTTTTCTTGTACCCGGAAGGGACGGAAAGCCTTATTCAGTAATGAGACGTTCGAACCAGCCGACGGCACCGATAGTAAGAGGGCATCTTCCATCAACATTCCCCATGCGCGAGGTGTTAATTGATTGCCCTGGTCAAGCTTCGCTCTGGTACTAAGCTTTAGGTACCATGATCTATTAGATAAAAGTACGCTTCAGAAGGGACCAGACCCTTACCCCGGTCAGAGATCCTCGACTTAATCTCCACCAAAACCAACGTTGCACCACTCGATGTGATCAATGATGGAGGACCCCAACTATTCAGCAGTGCCACAGCCTTTAAGGGTCTGTTCCACCCCACCACTCTTACTGTTCTCAGAGGCGCATCTGATCCTCATTCCATCTCGACACTACCTTGCAGCCAGGACGGTGTTCGTCTGCAGAGTGAGCTCCCTGATCTGAGAGAGCAGTCACCAGCATCAACGACCAAAACTCTTCATTGACTGCTGTCACTGTCAAGTAAATCACTGTAACTGACAGCCACCTCGCCACCATGAAGGTTCCCTTCAAGACACCGGAAGAAGCTACCTTTGCCGACAACGGATCTCGCTGCTTTGACATCGCCAGCACACGTCACCAGATCACCAAGGAATTCTACTACCAACTTCGTCAATGTTAAAAGTTCTACAGTTATGATCACTACACCGAGAAATGCACTCTCCAGGACCAAAGGTGCAGCAAGTGCGCCGGGAACAACCACTTTAACTCTTAAAGGGCACAATACACATACAAATGATTTTGGTGTAAGTTCGTTTAAAGGCGCGTATCATATATATAAGATTTAAAGTGCCACGCAAGATTGAAGTCTCGTGGCCATATGGGGTTCAGATCAATTTCCTCGGGGCTCTAGTAAACAGACGCCATTTAAAAAAAATCGTGAGGAACAATCCCGGGTGTGAGAGCCTCAGTACTGGGTGAGCAAACGACGCTGGCGCTCGCAGTATGAGCTAACAGCACTACTGTTCAGCTTGTGACCACAATATCACCTATAAATGTCTAAATATATATGGAACTGGTATTATTTAGCAATGATAACATTACAGAAGAGCCTGACTGTGATAAAGACCGTGTACAATGTTCAGATTTCAGTGAACACAATGCTGTTCACGATGTTCACATCACCAGCCCATAGCACACTACCATTGTTTGGTCCCTCTTGAAAACTTGAAACGACTTCTCATGTTCCTTTACAAAATAAACTTTAAAATTATTAATATAAGAGATTTAGTGACCAGGATTCTGATAAGATTATGGGGATAATTAGCGATGTGCGCAGTATGGTGGGAGGAGTAATCTTGGTGAGGGAGGGAGGTAGCGTCGTCTGCTGACTGTGTGGCGGCCACTGTTACTGTCTGGACTCGCCATACCAGTTTAGTGATTTGCTATTGTGAACAAAAATGTAAATACTTGTATATAACGTGTGTATATATAGTGTAATAATAGCAAAAACTATTTAGTGTTTAATTAACATAATAATTGAATCACTAATATGCACAATACAAAGCCTCAACACAATCTCCTAGAGACATCCCCAGATCCAATCACTGGCTCCGGCGACCTGATTCGTACCAGGCGTACAAGTCTACGCAGCGTCAAGATTACCCGTAGCTACCAGAGTACTGTCTGTGACGCCGACCACTCCTTGGTGTGTAGCAGGGTCAATATGTAAACAAAGAAGTTTCACAACTCTAAAATGGAGGGCAGACCACGCATCGACACCAGCAAGACCCGCAATCAGGACAAGGTGGAAGATTTTGCACAGGCGCTCGAGGAAGCTCCCCCAGGCCTGACCAGGGGTCAAAGCCTGTGAAAGGTGGGAGTATTTGAGCCACTGTGTTCAATGCTGCCCTGTCTACCTTCGACAAGAAGACCAGCAGGTCGGCATACTGGTTCGAGGCTTACTCCGAAGAAATGACACCAGTCATCGAAGAGAAGAGGAAACGTTTTAGCAGCCTACAAAACCTGCCAAAGCCAGCACAACTTGCAGCTCCTTCAGGCCGTCCACTGCAAAGTGCAGCAGTGCACCTGGCACCAACAACTATTGGCTCCAGCTTGGCTACCAAATACAGATTGTGGCAGATACAGGCAATGTAAAGGGAAGGTATGACGGCATTAAGCAGACCCTTGGCCCAATCCAGAAGGTCGCCCCCCCCCCCCACCCTTGAAATCTGCCACAAGCGAGGTGATTTAGGACCAGACACTGCAGCTGAAGAACTGGGTCGAGCACTACTACGGGCTATACGCCATGGAGAATGTGGTCACCGAAAACGCCCTGAGCGTCATTGAGTGCCTGCCTGTGTTAATGGAGCTCGACAGCTAACCGACTTTAGGGAGCCGGTCGGCCGAGCGGACAGCACACTGGACTTGTGATCCTGTGGTCCCGGGTTCGATCCCGGGTGCCGGCGAGAAACAATGGGCAGAGTTTTTCACCCTATGGTCCTGTTACCTAGCAGTAAAATAGGTACCTGGGTGTTAGTCAGCTGTCACGGGCTGCTTCCTGGGGGTAGAGGCCTGGTCGAGGACCGGGCCGCGGGGACACTAAAGCCCAGAAATCATCTCAAGATAACCTGACCCTCAAAAAACTCTGCGCGGTCCTAGACTCCCTTGCTTCTGGCAAAGATTGCATCCCTGCCGAGACCTTGAAGTGCTGCAAAGGTAACCTACTCAAGGAACTGCATGAAATCCTCTGTCTCTGCTGGAGAGGACATGAGTGATGCCAACATCGTCACGCTGTACAAGAATAAAGGTGACAGGGGTGACTGCAACAATTACCACGGCATCTCCCTCCTCAGCATTGTTTGAAAGCTGTTTGCTCGAGTCAAATTGAAGAGGCTCCAAGTACTTAAAGTGTGTTGGCCCAGTATCAAAGTATGGATTCAGAGCTTCAAGGTGCACCATCGACATGGTCTTTTCCCCTCAGACAACTGCAGGGAACAGAAGCAGCCACTCTTTGTAGCCTTCTCACGAAGGCCTTCGACCTAGTCAGCAGGGATGGCTCGTTAAAGATCCTCCCCAAGATTGGATGCCCACCCAGGCTCCTCAGCATCACTAGATCCTCCCACGAGAATATGAAGCGCACCATGGTCTTTGATGGCTTATCAGATGCCTTCGACATCCGAATCGGAATAAAGCAGGGCTGTGTCCTGACTCTAATCCTATTCGGGATTTTCTGCGCAGTTATGCTGCAGCACCTCTTCGGATCTACTACAGTGGGCATCTACCTCCGGACAGGTCGGACGGAAAGCTCTTAAACCTTTCCAGGCTAAGACCCAAGACAAAGGTTCAGCTGAGGTGTCTGCGCGACTTCACTTTTGCTGATGACACAGCAGTCACCGCCAAATCAGGAAAGACCTCCAACGACTTATGACCCTCAAGTGAGGCCTGTCAGGCTTTCGGACTCATCAGCCTGAAGAAAACATAGGTCATGGGACATGGAGTGAACTCCCCACCTGACATCGGCATCTCCTAGTACAAACCTGACGTCGTTCACGACTTCGTTTACCTGGGCTCCAAAATCTGACTCCCACTCTATTTTGACACTGAGCTAAAGAAAAGCATGGGTCAGGCACCTACAACCATGTCCAGACTGACAGAGAGAGAGTGAGTGGTCTAACAATAAGCTGATAGAGTATACAAAGATCCAAGTTTACAGAGCCTGTGTTCTGAGCGCCCTTCCATATGGCAGAGTCTTGAATTCACTGCGCCCATCAGGAAAGAAAGTGGAACGCTTACCACATGCACTGTCTTCGAAAAATCTTAGACATCACCTGGCAGGACAAGGTGACAGCGTCCTATGGAGAGCTAGAATCCCCAGTATATAAACAATGCTGAAGCAGAGACGAATCCACTGGCTCGGGCACTTGGTGCAAATGGGCGATGGCAGGATCCCAAAGGATCTCCGGTACGGAGAGCTGACACAGGGAAACGTACAACAGACATACCCCAACTACGGTACAAAGACGTATGCAAGAGGAACTTGAAAGCCATGGACGTCGATCTTGCCACGTGGGAAACACTGGCTGCAGACCGTTAAGCCTGGAGGCAATCTATTCCGAAAGGTCTCTCAAAGTTTGAAGTCTCTCTTGCCAAGCAATCTGGGGCAGAGACAGAGAAGGAAGTCGGTATCAAGGAAAACTGACCAGAATCACACTTCGTTTGTGCTCAGTGTGGGATGGATTGCCATTCTCGGATTGGCCTCATCAGTCACACCAGACACTGCACCAGGATTGACACCCAGAGCGCAACTATAGTCTCCAGAAATTGAAGGATACCTATATAATATGCACACCATACTTTTGAGTATAGCACTAGTTCACACATTTTATTCTCTAAATATAATACACTACACACAATTGAATAATACTGCAAAAAGACAAAATCAGTCGGAGACGTCAATCAATCCAACATAGTGCGTCACACTCGCACTAACTTGTGCTACCCACTCCCCCAATATGTGCCTAAGCCATGCAACTTCACCACTGTAATCACTGCTATTACCTTATATCATGGTTGTTGCATTAAACGCATATATTAGTTCAATGTACCTACTAATAATCCTCAAATTATGCTACAATTTACCTGTTGATAATCCTCAAATTTTGCTGCAATATATATATTAATTATCTTCAAATTTTCTTACAATGTACCTAATAATATTCATTTCTTCCACAAAAACCCTACTTATAATTTTTTGTTAGATTAAGGATCTGCCTGAAATGCCATGCATGTAAGTGGCTTTGGAAGAATGTAAAAAATCAATACTATGTACTCCCATAAACCCAATATATCTTATTTTATATAAATATATAAATCTTTCACATCCTGCAGTTTTTTCAGCCAGTTTACCAGGCTGTTCTATGTGCTGGTAGTGTGTCTAGAGATGCTGCTGCTCCTGAGGCATGGGAGTTGTTGAAGGCATGGAACAGGTGGTTGGGGTGGTTCACAGCACATCCTTCATGTAATGCTGGCACTTCAGCTCCATGTTCACCTCTATTGCCGCATCAATTTCCTTGCTCTGCTTAAGCGTGTTAGCAGTAGTCTAGAAAGTAAAAGTATTCGTAACTATGTTGCTCTGAACGTCTCTACATATTAATGAATGCCAATATGGGAGCAGAAATTTTGAAATCCAAAGTTATGAGAAAGTGTGATTTAGTATACTCTACACACACTTGACGCAAAGGGACATTTGGGAAGCAAATCTTTAATAATTTTGAAAACTGGGCTATTATGACGACATACGTGTAAGGTGCAGGTTTTCGCTCCATTAAATGTCTAAAAGTAATCTTCTACAAAATGGCAACGGGCTAGAAAGGGAGGGCGAGATACCAGGGAAGAGGTTATTACACAGAACAAAATTAAAATCAAATAAGTTGCTAGGACGAAATGAACTCAGTCTCAGGGTAAAAAAAAAAGTAAAGACGTGCTAAATAAGCAAGCCTTTAATTTTCATGTGTAATGAAATAAGTCTAGCAATGTACTGTGATCGTAGTTTCTAATGTGTCCATCTTTAATATGGGAACCAGATCCCTTGTGATAATTGGCCAAAACTATCGGCCTATTATCCTGATGGTCTGTTATAGGAAAAGTGCTTTAATATGTAATCACGAAAGTCATTCATCTACATCTTCAAAGATCTTAATAAAGGATTCGCGGAACTAACGGAATAATATGTTTTGGAATAGAATTCAAATTGTGAAATTTGAGGCAGTTTATAGTGGTAAAGATTGAGAAGACATGAACATTTACCTTAAAAACCTTTTGACACTGCCTCACTAACGATCTAGGCTCATGATATCCCCCACCCCCAAGTTTTTATTATTATTATTATTATTATTATTATTATTATTATTATTATTATTATATTTACATGCAAAACATGCTAATAAATACAATAAAACAAGGTCATGAGAACGAAACATAACACCGTCTTGAAGGGCGCACAATAATTACAACACATAGCTCAACAAACCACAGGCCCCATTCACACACCAAACACAGCAATCACACAGACTACTCAAACTGCTCATACTTATCCAGCCACTCCGCCGCCGGGAATCGAACACAATACGCCTCCCAAATCAAAATGATGTTATCCGGAACAGGTTTACTATAAACCATACGAGAATCAGACATCAACTCTGGCACACCCACAACAAAACACCGAGCCCGCGGAACCCAGACAGAATGGCTCCATGGAACAAGATGCACGTGGTCAACAATGTCAAACAGCAAGGGGTTTTTATCATACGCCACACCGAAGGCCAAGATGAGAGGGAGGGGCTTCTTCCCACGGGGCCGGGCAATGGGCAGCGCACTGGGAGCCTCCTTGGCTGCCTCACAGGGCCCCGGGTCAACCACCGGACGTTGCACCAGCAGGGACCCACCACGCCGGGCATCCTTCTTCAGCACCAGCAAGAGGCCTCGGCCTGCACCCTCACCACCCACGTCCGTAGGAGTGACCACCCCCCACTGTGGAGAACCTTCTGCAGACGAAAGAACAGAAGATAAATCATATGCACAAACATTGTCATCAGCAGGCACATGGATGTCGGCAACTACCATCAACGTCGAGCGCAAAGCACCCGGAACCACCACACCATCGCCCGAAGATCCACCGGCGTAGAAATCTTCCACATCAGCCCAAACAGTAGAAGAATGCTGGGAACGCTTGGGCTCCGGCCGCTCATCCCCAGAGCCGGAGGCAGACCCAGAACCACGGGCTTCACAAGCCGTGCGAACCAATGCCTGTTGCAGAACGGCAGCAGCCTCAACCACAGGGGAAACCGATCCGCGCACACAGGATGCTCCGCAGCCCCCCAGCACAGCCATGATACCTGGCGAGGGCGCAGGGCAAGTCACAGCAGCAGAAGACGAGGAAGATGAAGACGTCGACGACTTGCAGAGACCATCCAGAAGACCCACGAGAGCAGCTGGGACAGCGACAGGAGCAGGAAGATCAGCCGACGGCACCGTAACACCCGGAATGGGGGGGGGCGCATCATCCGGAGGACCGCCGGGCGACGCAGGGGGAGCCGCATCAGCCAATGAGACGTCCACATCCTCGCCCACGGAATCCACCCCAACAGGGAGCATCGGGAAATTCTCCTCCTGGAACAGGTTCACAGGAGCGACTGCACCCGGCAGCCTGATGCCCCAACAGGCCACACCGAAAATAGGTACGGGGTTGCCAATCATAGTATACGGACGTAGTACCCCAAAAGCCGGACTGAAGAAGGAATGTCAGACCTCAGGCGCATCCCAAGGGTACGAATGTTTGTACACATACCCTTATACCTCCCCGAGGACAGCGTGTTCACCTGCACACTGACGACAACGTCAAACTGTTGGAAGTAACGCTGGAGTAGATCCTCGGGAAACTCCAAGGGCGCCCCATGCACACACACACGTCAGGGAACCACTACGGTCCGTAATGTTCACAGAGCCGGCACCATCCACCAGCGACAAAGAACGCCCCACGTAACGGCAGAGGAACTCGTGGTACACCACCTCCCCCACTAATTTAACAATAACCCGGTGAGCAGTTACCAGCTCAACTCCGTAGACGTCAACCACTTGGACACAGAGCGTGTCAAGCATGACAAGCTCAACTACAGAGTAACCAACACGGCCTGTAAACTCCAGGCCCACGGAGTTCACTCTCACAACGGGGAAGAAGGCCTCCCATCACAAGCCCATGCGCCCACACCCCCAGCCGCTCGGCAAACAACCACATCCCCACCCCCAAGTGGAATGAGGGACATGGTTAACAAATGCAATGGCAAGTGGCCCCCCCCCAGGGCTTGACCTTTAATCAAACTATTTGGATAAAATTGAGAAGCAGTTTTTCGTCCGTTAGATAAGCAAATCTAGAATAGTCTTCAGACAATTTTAAATTATTTTCCTTCCAATTTTTTGTTTTGCCCACAAATTTTACTGCTCTCTTGACTTAATCTTGTATAGAAATATATAACAGATATGCCCTGCGGCACTCCTTGCAAGAGTTTGCCCCGCCTGACTATACGAGTCATCAATAATTTCGTTCCTTTCATCTTAACAGTTTCACATGCAGTTGCTCAAGATGTAGCAGTAGGTTCAAGAGGAAGGTGTAACATAAACGGAGTGTATATATAATGCTTACTCAGTAGTGAAGTGTATGCCAGGCTGTCAACAACAGCCTGGCATACGAGTGTGTCAACAGAGTGCATGCCAACATGGTTAAGGCGCTCTGCGCAGTGCACTGGTTAAGAACTAAATCAGCGACTGTGATCGCTGTCTTCTCTGTGATGGTAATCACACCACCATCTCAGTCGAGTGCCGTACACGACGAGCTGAACTCACGAAGATGTCAGACGACAAGCAGGCCTCCAAAACTCCGCACACCAACAAATTTCAACAATAACGTCGCCATGTTCCCAGAGCTTCTGGGAGGAGGAGCTATTGTGCAGCCTACAAGCCAATGGGGGCCTCAGCTCTCAGACCACTGGCCACTCACTCACCCAGCAGCAGCCACCACCACCATATCCGACCAAGCCAACCTTCACAACAGGTGCCTGCTTCCAACACCGTTAACAGTACTGTTTATGCCCTCACTCACCTGGCTGACAAAATAGCAAGCCCAAACTACAAGGAGTTCGTACGAATTTTGAATATACTCTATGCTGCAAATGGCCTCCCAATATTTACTGTTCCCGAGGAACTCCTCACGACTTCAACATCGGCTGCTGTTACCTCTCCAGCTTCTGACGTCACTGTATCTACAGTTGCACTCGCAGATCTCTTGTTTGCTGACTTAACACCTCCGCAACCAGCGTCGGACCAACTGCCTACTGAATCATCTGCATCACCTCTTAGAGAGTTTCTGAATCCTCCTACACCGGCTTCTACATATGAAGACTCTACTCAAGCTACTGACCAGGCAGATGTTACTGCAGCTATTCAAATTGCAACCTTTTGCACCTGAGGCCACCGGACCCCTGCACCTATCGTCTGATGATGATTCTAGTGATTGTCACTACTTCAGACATTCCTGTTGATGAGTCAACAGATGTCTACCCCATCCCTACCTTGAAGGAATTTCAAGCACAGCATCCGACTATGAAGATTGCTAACTGTCAACAGGTAATAGCTAATTGTCCAAAAACGAATTCTCTTTAATGGAGACAAGAAAGAAAAATATCCACCAACAAGTGATGCACCAATCTTCACTGAAGAGATCTTCAGATAGATGCTCTCAGCCTACACCTCATTGACCCAGAATACTTAAAGCTCCACCCAGGACGACACCTTCGAACCAGACTACTTTTTTACGCACAAGAAAAAAAAAGCAAGACAGCACCAAGAAGCATACAAAGAAAACCTAGATTATTATTATGAAGAATGAAGAGTCAGTGTTCAAGAAAGAAAACTCAAGAATGAAGACACCACCAGAAGACACTGTCACCACCAACAAAAGCAGCACCGTCATAGCTGCCATTTCCTGACCCGACTCAACGATTTGACAGTTGTGGGGTAGTTCCAGCATCGACTCTCGCCATGCAGCTGGGTTTAGCCCTGGCTTTTTTCTACAACTTCAGCGCTTCCGCTTCTCTTCATCTATACCCACTTCAAGCTCGCCCAATGGGTATCTTGTCATGTATCTTTATTGAATTTTATTTGTACCCAGGTCCAGCCAATTACTTAAAAAAATTATAAGCCTCTCCCCTGCGTATATTAAATGAATAATCATTGTGTTAATTACCTCAATAGTGTAACTGTATACATCTAGTTTCGCTCGTTTGGTAAGTTGTTGAAGAATGAAAACTGGAAAGATAAACACAGTAACATTTATTTAGTTTATTTATGTATTATACAAGAAGATTTATTTGGTTTTGAGAGTACATACTGGATGTTTTTACATTCCTGCAAAGCCACTAACATGCATAGCATTTCGGGCAAGACCTTGATGTAACAGGTTTACATGTAGGAAATTTGTGGCAAAATTGGAAGATTATTAATACGTAAATTGTTGCATAATTTTAAGATTATTAATAGGTACATTGTTGCAAAGTTTACGTTCAACATATCAACTATGATGCAATTTGATGGCTGTCATTACAGGGGTGAAGTTGCACGTCTTAGGCACAAATATTGGGAGTGGGTAACAAAAGATACAGTGCGAGCTTGAAGTACTAGGTAGGAAACCGAGTAGTAAATTAGGTAATTTTTTTTTTTAATTAATTAATTTTGAATAATAGGTTAGACAGATTTTTAATTCGTTAGGAAGTGAGTTCCATAGACTAGGTCTCTTTATTTGCATAGTGTTTGCACAGATTTAGTTTGACCCTGGGGATATCAGATATATTTCTGGTGTGGTGATCATGGGTTCTATTATATGTCAAAGTTTCACATCAGGATTTGCACTTAGGAACAAGGTTTTGTACATGTAAATAACACAAGAGAAGGTGTGGAGTAAGTGTATGTTTAGCATGTTTAGGAATTTAAACAAAGGGCTGTGTGTCTGAAAACTGTGTGTTTTTGTTCTAATAGATTTTTACTAGGTGATGATGGGCTTGAGGGAATTTACAGTAGCTGAACCGCATACACAGATACCATATACAAATTAGGAACACATTATAGTAGGCATCCTTCAGTCTCGGGAGACTATGGAGTTGCGCCCTAGTTGTCAATCCTGGTGCAGCGTCTGGTGTGACTGATGAGGCCAATCCGAGAGTGGCAGTCCATCCCACACCGAGCACAAACGAAGTCCGATTCTGGTCTGTCTTCCTGGTTACCGGCTTTCCTTCTCTGTCTCTTTGCCTCCGATTCCTTGGCAAGTGACTCCTCGAACTTGGAGAGACCTCGTTGAACAGACTGCCTCCAGGCTGAACGGTCTGCAGCCAGTGTCTCCCATATAGCAAGATCGACGTCCATGGCTTTCAGGTCCCTTTTGCATACGTCTTTGTACCGAAGCTGGGGCTTGCCTACTGGACGCTTTCCCTGCCTCAGCTCTCCATACAGGAGATCCTTGGGGATCCTGCCGTCGCCCATTCGCACAACGTGCCCGAGCCAGCGCATTCGTCTCTGTTTCAGCATTGTGTACATGCTGGTGATTCTTGCTCTCCCCAAGACGTTGTTGTTTGTCACCTTGTCCTGCCAGGTGATGTCCAAGATGTGTCTAAGGCAGCGCATGTGGTAGGCATTCAGCCGTCTTTCCTGACGGGCACGGAGTGTCCAAGACTCACTGCCATAAAGGAGAGTGCTCAGGACACAGGATCTGTAAACCTGAATCTTAGTATACTCAGTTAGCCTATTGTTGGCCCACACTCTCTTTGTCAGTTTGGACATGGTAGTAGATGCCTTACCGATGCGTTTGTTTAGCTCCGTATCAAGAGAGAGGGAGTCAGAGATTGTGGAGCCCAGGTACACGAAGTCGTGAACAACTTCCAGTTTGGAATCAGAGATGCCGATGTCAGGTGGGGAGTCCACTCCTTGTCCCATGACTTGTGTTTTCTTCAGACTGATGGTGAGTCCGAAAGCCTGAGAGGCCTCGCTGAAGCGGGTTATGAGCCGTTGGAGGTCTTCAGCTGAGTGGGCAGTGACTGCTGCGTCGTCGGCAAAGAGGAAGTCGCGCAGACACCTCAGCCGAACCTTTGTCTTGGCTCTCAGCCTGGCGAGGTTAAAGAGCTTCCCATCCGACCTGGTCCGGAGGTAAATGCCTTCCGTGACAGATCCGAAGGCGTGCCGCAGCATAACTGCGAAGAAAATCCCGAATAGGGTTGGAGCCAGTACGCAGCCCTGCTTTACTCCACTTCGGATGTCAAAGGCGCCTGATGTTAGGCCATCAAAGACCACGGTGCCCCTCATGTTCTCATGGAAAGATCTGATGATGCTGAGGAGCCTGGGTGGGCATCCGATCTTGGGGAGGATCTTGAACAGGCCATCCCTGCTGACGAGGTCGAAGGCCTTCGTCAGGTCTATGAAGGCTACAAAGAGTGGCTGCTTCTGTTCCCTGCATTTCTCCTGCAGTTGTCTGAGGGAAAAGACCATGTCGATGGTGGACCTGCCAGCTCTGAATCCACATTGTGATTCTGGATAAACTCTCTCTGCAAGTACTTGGAGCCTCTTCAATGCGACTCGAGCAAACAGCTTTCCGACAATACTGAGGAGGGAGATTCCACGGTAGTTGTTGCAGTCGCCCCTGTCACCTTTATTCTTATACAGTGTGACGATGTTGGCATCCCTCATGTCCTGTGGCGCCTCTCCTTCTTCCCAGCAGAGGCAGAGAATTTCGTGCAGCTCCATGAGCAGGCTACCTCTGCAGCACTTCAAGGTCTCAGCAGGAATGCCATCTTTGCCAGGAGCTTTACCAGAAGCAAGGGAGTCTAGGGCATCGCTGAGTTCTTCCAGTGTCGGTTCACTGTCGAGCTCCATTAACACAGGCAGACACTCATTGGCGCTCAGGGCATCTTCGGTGACCACTGTTGGGGGTTTCACCTCTCTATTATTCTCTACCCTTACTCTGGGGTAAGCAATAGTTATGCTCAAGGTAACTCACCGTAGCCCTGCGGGTCTTCCCTCGATCCTCACGGCGCCACTGCACGCCAGGAGAGTCTCCCAGTCAATCTTAACGGCCTCTTATTAAGAAAGAGTGAGAACACGACTCGTTCACATCGACTGTCGTGTGCCCTCCCCAACAATAGGGCTCTACGGTTAATCACAAGGTCGCCAACTGGTGTTTAAGGTGGCCAGTAACACCCTCAGTGGACTGGTGTATTCAGTGGTAGCCTTGGCATGGTCACACTCAAAGATCAGGAATCAGGCAGGTACTTATTGTTATCACTCTATGCTTACAGGTATAGTATAGCCACAAGATCAATGGAGGGGATGATAAAAACACAAAGATAGTTTTGTATTTTACTTAAAATGTATGAAAGATGTCACAAAGCCACGCAATAATCTATAAATCAACTGATCCTGACTCGGCCGGTAATTCCCACGGATATTATGCGACCGCAAGAGGGCAACACTCTCCCCTCCTCATCAAGTGTCAAGAACAGCTGATTGCAATGGCCTCTCCGCGCGAAATTTGCTTGTTTTCTAGATTCGCTGTTTCGTTAAATTCTCCAATATTACCAGAAACTCGCACACTCTATATTGGCACAAATAAACCGAATTACTTAGTTACACTGTACTCAGGCTCAAACAGTCTTTTCTCCAATCAACTCTACAATGATTCACTGTAATGGTCTTACACTGTTATTTATCCAACAATATATTATGAAATATTAACACTGGAGTTTTCAGTACTTTCTCTCGTTGGCGATAACGCAATGATTCACTGTACTCACAAATGATTATTCACTGAATGAACATAGACATATATATGGTATATAAATCAATCATCAATACATGGAAAATAATTAGTTTCTGGGCACATAGCCTAACCTCCAAATACTGGCATAATCTTATATATAATTTACCACTATATGTTCATATCAAAATCTATAGAAAGATACACACAACATAGTAAATTATCACTGGTTCCTGGTGCCTGTACACACCAATATTCAACATAAATAATACAAGTACTCTTGATAGTACTGTCTAGCACCCTGGTGCTTTACCATGACATAAGTGAGACTTGCTCACGACATATAAAATCTTCAGGCTAGATAATATAGCCGAATAATATAGCTAACTAAAGGGGAATGGGGAGGGAACTAGAACCACCTACTTCACCCTATCCTCCGATGAGAGTCGAGATGTAGCTCCTGGTCCTCGTGTCGGGAACGCCCCCACACTACACGTCGTCGTGTCCTACCAGAGCCTCTCGTCGTCCCACCGTTTAGCGCGTCGTCTCCGTGCCTCCTCACTGCAGGTCCGTCCTCCTCCTTGACTTCTTGAAGGTTGGAGTCGGTCTCCTGGCCGTCGTCTTCTCTCAGCAACGGCTGTCGCCTACGTCTCAGCTACAGTCGTTCGGTTTCCCCAAATAGTCCTCTCTTCCTCAGCTACCCAGTGGCTCTGTCAGCCACTACGCTGTCACGAACTGGTGAATTGCCACAGACGTCAACATACGTCACTGCACGGCTTCACTGCTACTGGCACAGTACCTGACTGGAGCACTTGTTGCTCAAATAACCGTCAATTCCCTCTTCTGGTTCAACACATGAACTAGGGAAGACTTCTCAGAGTACTGGCGGACTTCAGGTGACGCGTAAATCCACGGTAGTGGGAAACAGCTGTCCGACAGACAGGACCACTCGTCGCACGTCCGACCTCTATGACGTGTCGTGTATGACTGCTGGCGCCAGCTCGGCGCGCTGGCCGGACCCCCTTCCTTCGTGACGTCACTTTTACTATGGGAGGTTTTCATTGGCTCCCGGTGCCACACTGCTGTCGGTGACCAATCCGGTGCCACTGACGTCACACGGTTTTGGCGGGAGATCAGGAAAGCCAGCGCCATCTTGGCTCCCTAAAGGGCCTATACCACAGACCAAAATATTACTATTTCACAAATTTCTCGGCTCTCCGAGAACACTTCACTCTCTCCCATATATCAAATTGTAGCCTGCAACGTAGAGAACGCTTGGGAAAAGTAGACATGACTCTTACTGCAGGCGTGGGAGAATTATAAGGGGGGGAACTCCGTCACATACCCCTCCCCTTAAAATAAGAGTCATGTCTGGTTAGTGTATGCGGGATAGGGCGTCCGCTACTACGTCGTCCTTCCCCTTGATGTGCTTGACCTTGATCCTTGTCAGACTCTCAGTGCGGGTGAGACTGGTGCCGTCCGCCCTGGACCACTTACTTTCCTCCTCTGGGAGTTCTCGGTACCCCTGTACACTCAGACCCGTCTTCCGCTGGGTTTCTCGGGTATTCGTTCCGTCCTGCTTGGCGGCTCTACCTTCCACAGTGAAGAAAGGTCTCAGGCGGCCTGCGTGACACACCTGTTTCTTCCGGGGTCCATCCGGCTTGCCAATCTCGTACGACACTGGACCCAACCGTCGCAGCACTCGGTAAGGTCTCTTGAACCGCGACCTGGTCACTCTACCTTTACCTGGCAGCACAACCATTACTTTGGATCCGGCCTGAAAATTCCTCTGCGCAGCTCTCCTGTCGAACCACTTCGACATCTTACGTTGCGCCTTCTTCAGGAGCTTCCTAGCCAGTTTCTTCGCTCTAGTGAGACGTTCTTTGAACTTCTGGACATATTTATTCACCGTTCCCACGGTCGCTCCTGGTGTCCATCGTTCCCTCATCATAGATAGCACGGCATATATAATATAGATAAATGGAAAGTAAGCCTTCTCAGGACCCACAAGTCCTCCTTCGGCCTTACTAACCAATTCGGGGACCTCCCCCTGCTGTAACTCTCCGAGACGAGTGCGGCTTACCCCTGGAGAACTGGTGAGTGTCACCTGCAACTCGCCATTCGGGCTACTCTCGCCCTCCACTCGTTCTCTGGGTCCTACGCCGAGGTGATCTGTTCCCAGGCTGTCAGTCGACTCCTCAGCCCCATCAGATCCACAACCTCCTGGTTCTTCGCGTTGTCTCGGTGTCACAGTACAAACTGGTATCGCCACCGGTGCGATTTCCTTCTCGTCCCCACAGGCGTTCAACTCTTCGCCTGTCTCCTTGTTTTGTTCTGTGCACTCTTCGCCTTTCACGAGATGCGGGAGGACATATCCTCCACACGCGTCATTCCCCAAGATGACCTGCGCCTCCATCTTGGGCATTGATGTACAGACTCCCACCTCTAGGGTCTGGCAGCCATATTCGGAATTTAAAGTTACCTGGTGTAGGGGCATCTTCACTGGGCCTCCCACAGTGGTCACACTTGCTACCCCCACACTGGTACTTTCGTAACCCTCGGGGAACAGGGTTTCACTTACCAGGGTAAAGTCAGCCCCGGTGTCTCTTAGCATCTTCACTGGGATGGGGTCTGCGACCCCCATCCTTACGGTTCCTTGACACATGAATGGGTGAACTTTCTTCTCCCCATTCAGCACGGGTTCATCCCGCACTCCCTCGGCCCTCTGGTCCTCGAACATCACTAAAGCAACGTGTCCCCGCTGCTTAGGGCGTCTGCATTCCCGCGCGACGTGTCCGGGTATTCCGCAGTTGTAGCAGCGGCCCCTCGGCGGAGACCATCCGCCACCGCTCGCCTTAGCACTGCCTCCAGAGACCGTCACACCCTGTGTCTTTCCCGCCTCACTTGTCGTTTCTTTCCCTGCAGTAACAGTTCCCGAGCTCTCAGCTTGGTTCTCCCCTATCGGTTCTACAACACCTTTTGATCCTCGGGTGTTCCAACTTGAGAAATGGGATTTGGGAGAACTCGTTCCTGTCCTCCATCCATCCGTCCTTCTATAACTCCTATCGTTTCCGACGTATGCGGGTGGTCGGTTCTGTCCCTCTCGGCGTGGGCGTAGGGCTTCCTCTAGCATGTCGGCCCGGTCGGCTGCGGCCCTCAGGTCCTTTATGTCCGCCTCCTTTACCCTCATCCTGATCTCAGGAGAGAGCACGGACATAAACTTTTCCATGACCATTAGTTCCTTGATTTCTTCGGCCGACCCCGCTTCTTCAGAGTCCATCCACTTAAGGAACTTTCTTTCCATGTCCCTCGCCGTCTCCGCATACGATTTTCCTGGCAACCGGGTACATTCCCTAAACCTCTTTCTGTAACACTCTGGCGTGAGTTTAAAGGAACGGAGCACAGCTCGTTTTACCGCATCGTAGTTAGTGCATTCTTGGAAGTCGAGCATAGTGAAGGCTTGGCGAGCTTCCCCTGTGAGCCTCCCTTGGACCAACTCCGCCCACTCCGCCCTCGGCCACCTCTTCATAGCAGCAACTCTCTCAAAGTGATCGAAGAAACTTTCGGCTTCACTAGGCACAAAGACCGGCAGGTCTCGTTCCCTCACTCGTCGGTCTTCCTGTGGCGGGGCAGGGGCACCTAGTCCCAGTTCAGCTCGCTTCAGCTCCACCTCCTTGTTGGCTTCTATTTCCTGTTGTCTCAGCCTAACTTCTTGCTCTCGTTCTTCCCTGCGTAGCTGTGCTTCTCGCTCGTGTTCTTCCCGGCGCAGCTGTGCTTCTCGTTCCTCACGCTGCATTTGTGCTTCTCGCTCCTGTTCTTCCCGGCGCAGCTGTGCTTCTCGCTCCTCTTTGCGCTGCTGTGCCTCTGCTTCTCGCTCTTCTTTGCGCTGCTGCGCTTCTCGCTCTTCTTTGCGCTGCTGCGCTTCTCGCTCTTCTTTGCGCTGCTGTGCCTCTAGCTGCAGCTTCATTATTTCCAGCTTAATGCTGTGCCTGCTGCCGCTGGATCCCCTGCTGCTTCCACCAATACTCAGGTGTTCACCCTCACTGGCAGGTGTTTGGGGCCGTTCCTCCCCCAAAGCTTCGTCTCGAGCCTGGAGCTGAGCCATTATTTCTAGTCTTCTTTCACCAACTCTGGCAGATTTCAGCTTTATTCCAAAATGATTCGCTATAGCCTGTAACTGTGCCTTGGTGCACTCTTCCAGCACCTGTTCGTCTCTAGAATCAATAAACCTCGTCACTTTATCATCCTCCATCTTGTGCTATGAGTGTTAACCTGCACCTGATCTCTAACACCACTGCCAAGTACCACTGCAACCTTTACTCCGATCTTTATCCTGGCAAGGTCGCCAATGTTGGGGGTTTCACCTCTCTATTATTCTCTACCCTTACTCTGGGGTAAGCAATAGTTATGCTCAAGGTAACTCACCGTAGCCCTGCGGGTCTTCCCTCGATCCTCACGGCGCCACTGCACGCCAGGAGAGTCTCCCAGTCAATCTTAACGGCCTCTTATTAAGAAAGAGTGAGAACACGACTCGTTCACATCGACTGTCGTGTGCCCTCCCCAACAATAGGGCTCTACGGTTAATCACAAGGTCGCCAACTGGTGTTTAAGGTGGCCAGTAACACCCTCAGTGGACTGGTGTATTCAGTGGTAGCCTTGGCAAGGTCACACTCAAAGATCAGGAATCAGGCAGGTACTTATTGTTATCACTCTATGCTTACAGGTATAGTATAGCCACAAGATCAATGGAGGGGATGATAAAAACACAAAGATAGTTTTGTATTTTACTTAAAATGTATGAAAGATGTCACAAAGCCACGCAATAATCTATAAATCAACTGATCCTGACTCGGCCGGTAATTCCCACGGATATTATGCGACCGCAAGAGGGCAACACTCTCCCCTCCTCATCAAGTGTCAAGAACAGCTGATTGCAATGGCCTCTCCGCGCGAAATTTGCTTGTTTTCTAGATTCGCTGTTTCGTTAAATTCTCCAATATTACCAGAAACTCGCACACTCTATATTGGCACAAATAAACCGAATTACTTAGTTACACTGTACTCAGGCTCAAACAGTCTTTTCTCCAATCAACTCTACAATGATTCACTGTAATGGTCTTACACTGTTATTTATCCAACAATATATTATGAAATATTAACACTGGAGTTTTCAGTACTTTCTCTCGTTGGCGATAACGCAATGATTCACTGTACTCACAAATGATTATTCACTGAATGAACATAGACATATATATGGTATATAAATCAATCATCAATACATGGAAAATAATTAGTTTCTGGGCACATAGCCTAACCTCCAAATACTGGCATAATCTTATATATAATTTACCACTATATGTTCATATCAAAATCTATAGAAAGATACACACAACACAGTAAATTATCACTGGTTCCTGGTGCCTGTACACACCAATATTCAACATAAATAATACAAGTACTCTTGATAGTACTGTCTAGCACCCTGGTGCTTTGCCATGACATAAGTGAGACTTGCTCACGACATATAAAATCTTCAGGCTAGATAATATAGCCGAATAATATAGCTAACTAAAGGGGAATGGGGAGGGAACTAGAACCACCTACTTCACCCTATCCTCCGATGAGAGTCGAGATGTAGCTCCTGGTCCTCGTGTCGGGAACGCCCCCACACTACACGTCGTCGTGTCCTACCAGAGCCTCTCGTCGTCCCACCGTTTAGCGCGTCGTCTCCGTGCCTCCTCACTGCAGGTCCGTCCTCCTCCTTGACTTCTTGAAGGTTGGAGTCGGTCTCCTGGCCGTCGTCTTCTCTCAGCAACGGCTGTCGCCTACGTCTCAGCTACAGTCGTTCGGTTTCCCCAAATAGTCCTCTCTTCCTCAGCTACCCAGTGGCTCTGTCAGCCACTACGCTGTCACGAACTGGTGAATTGCCACAGACGTCAACATACGTCACTGCACGGCTTCACTGCTACTGGCACAGTACCTGACTGGAGCACTTGTTGCTCAAATAACCGTCAATTCCCTCTTCTGGTTCAACACATGAACTAGGGAAGACTTCTCAGAGTACTGGCGGACTTCAGGTGACGCGTAAATCCACGGTAGTGGGAAACAGCTGTCCGACAGACAGGACCACTCGTCGCACGTCCGACCTCTATGACGTGTCGTGTATGACTGCTGGCGCCAGCTCGGCGCGCTGGCCGGACCCCCTTCCTTCGTGACGTCACTTTTACTATGGGAGGTTTTCATTGGCTCCCGGTGCCACACTGCTGTCGGTGACCAATCCGGTGCCACTGACGTCACACGGTTTTGGCGGGAGATCAGGGAAGCCAGCGCCATCTTGGCTCCCTAAAGGGCCTATACCACAGACCAAAATATTACTATTTCACAAATTTCTCGGCTCTCCGAGAACACTTCACTCTCTCCCATATATCAAATTGTAGCCTGCAACGTAGAGAACGCTTGGGAAAAGTAGACATGACTCTTACTGCAGGCGTGGGAGAATTATAAGGGGGGGAACTCCGTCACACCACATTGTCCCTGGCGTATAGCTCAGAGTAGTGCTCGACCCAGCGCTTCAGCTGCAGTGTCTGGTCCTGAATCACCTCGCCAGTGGCAGATTTCAGAGGAGCGGTCTTCCTCTGGATTGGGCCAAGGGCCTGCTTGATGCCGTCATACATTCCCCTTACATTGCCTGTATCCGCTGCAGTCTGTATCTGGGAGCAGAGCTGGAGCCAATAGTTGTTGGCACATCGCCTGGCGCTCTGCTGCACTTTGCAGCGGACGGCCCGAAGGATCTGTAAGTTGCGCCGACTTGGGCAGGCTTTGTAGGCTGCCAAGGCGTTTCTCTTCTCTTCGATTACAGGTGTCATCTCTTCCGAGTGAGCCTCGAACCAGTCTGCCGACCTGCTGGTCTTCTTGCCAAAGGTGGAAATGGCAGCGTTGAACACAGCGTCTCTGAAGTGCTCCCATCTTTTACAGGCAGTGACCCCAGCTGGGCCAGGAAGAGCTTCCTCGAGCACGTGTGCAAAATCTTCCACCTTGTCCTGGTTGCGGGTCTTGGTGGTGTCGATGCGAGGTCTGCCCGCCTTTTTCGAGTGATGAATCTTCTTTGGTTGCATCTTGACCCTGCTACATACCAGGGAGTGGTCGGTGTCACAGACAGCACTCTGGTAGCTACGCGTAATCTTGACGCTGGGTAGACTTGCACGCCTGGTAAGAATCAGGTCAAGCTGGTGCCAGTGCTTGGATCTGGGGTGTCTCCAAGATACTCGGTGTTGAGGCTTTGTGCCGAAGAACGTGTTGGTGACACAAAGACCATGAAGGCAGCAGAGTTCTAGCAGACGTTGCCCGTTCTCATTCATCCTTCCTATGCCGAATTGACCCAGGCAAGTGGGCCAAATGTTGTGCTCGGCACCCACTCTGGCGTTGAAGTCGCCGAGGATGAACAGTGGCTCCTTTACAGGGATTCTCGCTATGACTCTGTTGAGGTCATCGTAGAATTTTTCCTTTGCCTCTGCTGGAGAAGTCAGGGTTGGTGCATATGCACTAATTACATTGACTGGTCCTGTTTGGGAGTACAGTTGCAGAGACAGAATTCGTTCGGTTTCCCCCATCGGTGGCATAACGTGTCCCAACAGTGCATTCCTGACGGCAAATCCCACACCATGTTCTCTGGTCTCATCTGGAGGTTTTCCTTGCCAGAAGAAAGAGAAGGTCCTCTCTCTCACAGATCCTGATCCTGGGAGCCTGGTCTCTTGGAGAGCAACAATATCCATCTGCAGCTTGCTCAGCTCCCTATCGATGATTGCTGTTTTTCGGGCGTCATTGATTTCTTGCAGGTCGTCAGAGAAACCTGGTGTCAGTGTCCTGACGTTCCATGTGCCCAGCTTTAGGGCAGTTGATATTTTCTTCTTTGGTTTGGTATTGCTTGGTGCAAAGTTGTCGGGCCGCTTGTCAGTTTTCACCCTAAACCCCACGCACCCAGTGAGGTTAACGGACCGTGGCGAGGCAACACCTTATTGGCTGGGGTTTGCCCAGCTTGAGGCGGGCGGTAGCTGCCCAGTGGGGCGCGATGACCCCTCCCACCGTCGGAAGCAACCCCTGGCGTCACACTCTTCGCCAATCGAGCAGAAGACTTAAAACCGGTAGACTGTCGCTTCCCGTGTTGGTTCGACGCTGTGAGGCGAAGCTGGAGTGTCCTCTCCAGGGCGCAAAGCCTGGGTAGGTAGATATGGAGGAGAAGCTGTTACCCATGCAGCAGGTCCCCCCTCTCCACGTTGCTGAAATTATCCAATAGAGAGGCAAACACATTACCGAGTAGTATAATGAGGAGAGCAGCGTGGGGGAACATAATATCTGATTTTAGAAAGAATACCGACCGTTTTTGAGACAATATTGGCTCTGTTGTGTATGGGTGCTGAAGTGAGTCTTGTCTATTTATAGGTCAAGGAACTTTGCATAATTATTACTGCTGATGTTAACATTGTCTATCTGAAGTTAAATTTCGTTTGATTTGATTCCAAATAAAATGTAGTAGGTCTATTCTATGTTTAGTGAGTTTGTTGGTAGACATCCATGAGTACAGTTTTTTTTTAATTCATTACTTAAATTATTTACTGTGTGGGTTGGGGTCTGAGTAGATCAAGGAAGTAGTGTCAGCAAATAGTATAGGTTTAAGAATGTTAGACATTTGGGAAATCATTGATGAATATAAGAAATAGAAGTTCTACGATGCTGCCCTGTGACACTCTTACGGTTAATGGTAGTGTGGGGGAGGTTATATAATGGTTACATACTGGTGTCTTGTCTTTATGATAGGATCGAATATAGTTAAGGGCAAAGCCTTGGAATTCCATGGTGGTGAAGTTTAAGTAAGAGGTAGTTATGGTTTACAGTATCAAAGGCCTTTCTTAGGTCAATAAAAAGGCCAATTGGAAACTCATTTTGGTAAAGGGTTGTGTAGATTATATCACAGACTAATAATGGCATCAATAATATTCTTTTGGGGAGCGGAAGCCAGACTGACAGGGACTTAACATGTTGAATTTTACAATGTAGGAATGGAGCTGTTTGTAAATAATTTTTGCAAATGTTTTTTATAATAAAAAGGTAGAATTGCTATCGGTCTGTAACTTTTTGTCAGCCGTATCCCGTCCTTTATGAACTGGTGTTACTCCGGCTTTTTTAAGGATATCAGGGAAGGTATGACTCAGAAATTTTTTGAATAGCAGAGCTATAGATGGTGCAAGAGGATGAGCGGCACTCTTGTATACCATAGTTGGTATTTCACTAGTGTTCCCACATTTGGTTTTTAATGAGTAAATGTTGAATATAAAACAACATACACCATTTAATAAACAGTAAAGAAGCACTGAAATTAACTGACATGACGCTCTGCGACTTTCACGCAAGTGAAAAGAAACTGTACATTATTTCCTCGCTCTAAAAACCACTACTAGTATACAGTGTCCCGAGTCTTGGCTCCTTTCGGTGTGTTATCCTGGCAAGGTCGCCAGTTTGTCACGGGTCTTGGCACCCCCACGTGGGTGTCACTGTTCACCACTGGAGAGCACCTCAGTCGCCAACGGGGTAAGATTCCTTCACTGAACTCGGCCTTGGCCCTGTAGGAAGTCTGGTAACTCGATCACTCCCTAGCTTCCTTGCTTGGGTGTCCGTGGACATGGGGAACTCGGGGCCATCCAGATCGAGCTACCCGACATAAGGTAATTCTCAAGATCGCCAACTTGGCTCGCTCAGCTCAGTGTCCAAATAATACTTCAACCAGGTGGTGGATTTAAATCCCACAGTCTAGTATCTTCACTATAATGGTGTGGTGCCCAGTAACGCACTCAACACATCACCATAAGAGAATGGAGGGAAGTAAGTAAACTCACTAATAAAATTTATGGATTTAATCATAATCTACACCAAAACAGACTAAATTTTCCACAAATTCATTGAATCTTGCAAACAACACATCTGGCAACTCTTCTGTATCGTGTCAAAATATAATCACTGATGCTTCTTGTTTAATATATAACTTCAATAATTTCCAATGTCACCTCGCACGTAATTCAAGGTTATCACATCCCCTATGTACAACCTTATCTAACACAAGGAGAAAATAGGAGGGCAAAATTATCTACCTTTTTAGTCCTACAGGTCGTAGCTTCTGCGTCGTGATGATAGGCTCCCTGTAGATCCACGATCAGGCAGTCTGCTTGCTCGACCCCACGCAGGGCGTTGTCCCCCCCCCCCCTTCCAAGTATTCCACCCTAGATGTCAAGTCGAGACTGTTGTAGACTGGCTCCCTCAGACCCCCACACTAAACCACCAGTCCACTGCCTCCAAGCTGCTGCTTCCGAAGTTCACAGCTCACTGTCGGCCTCTGGCCCCATGTGTCGTCCTCAAACCAGCAAAGCTCTGCCCAAGATAATCCAGCAGGAGATGACAGGTCTTCCTCGTCGTTGGTGCACGTAAGCTGGCCGAATTGTACCCTCTGGAGGCCTATACATCTCCCTGACAGGTGAGCGCGTGAGCTCACGTCCGCTCTGGTCAGAGCGAGGTACTGGTAAATAGTCCTCTCTTCTCGCCTTCAAGCAAAGACGCCTGACGTTTGGGACGCCACGCCATTGGCCAACCTGACCACGCCCCCGCCGCTAGCTAATCATGTCCCGGCCGTCGCCGCTCCCATAATGCACCGGGAGCTCTGGCCCCCTGGGCGGCAAAGCTCTCCTCTCCCTCTGGTCTACTCCATCATAATTATCATGAATAGAACGCCTGAAGCCTCATCCCCCCCCCTTCTAAATAGCAATTTCACTAAAATGCCACGTCAAGCTTCCTTTTAAGTGTGTAAAATCAACCCACAATTTCTTGTAGTTATGTACAAACAGGGCGTCATGACTCTTGTATGCGGGAATAGGGGAATACTGGACTGAACTCAGTAACTGCTACCCTAAAAGGTTGTCATAACTTAATGACATTAACTCTGGAAAAATAAACAATTTAAAAATTTCCTCTATGCTCTCAACTATCATAATATTTCAAAAGTCCACAAATGACGCAATTAAGTCATAATAATTCATTTGTTGCTCAGAACACCTAGCCACAGGAGGGAAGGGGAGGAAATAATGACCTACCTGGCCATAAGCTCCCACTCTCACCATCAGCTGTTATACAGGCTTCCCCGACTCGTTCACCAGTCCACGAACAGGGCCTTCAACTGGTTCCCAGCCGAACCAGTTTTCACTTAAGAGGGATGGAGTGAGGACTTCTCTCCTTCCTGGAGGGCTTCCTGCTACTTTGAACGATGCGGATCCTTTAGCTGTTCGGTATTTGTTAGAGGTAGAATGTTCCTTCACAAGGGAGGAAGGGTTGTTCAAACTCTGGCGCCCATAGCGCTAACAATTACCCGACTCTGCAGGCACAATTGTGGTGTCCACTTTGTGCAGCATCAGCCAATGGTAATCACACATCACGATCACACATCACAAGGTTTGCAGCCAGCAACCGTCGCGGCCGGACGAGTCTGGCTGCTCCTCACCTTGGCAAGCTGCTAAGCCACACCGACAGTGTGGGAGCATCAACCTTTGGCCTCGTTTAGGGGAAAGGGTCAGCTGTGCTGTTTCGGCTTAGCCCTCACTAACCAGTCAAGCTTAGTGAGGGCTCACTAAGTCGAGCAGTTCCATGCTGTACAAGTTGAAAGTTCGGTTCCGGAGGAACCACGTATTCACCACTAAACTGCTTCGGGCTCTCCACACCACCACCAACACTACACTCACATTCGTCAGGACGATGCAGGGTTTGTACTCTTCTATTCCGAGGATGGAGACCTTGAACAACTGTTCTCAGCTACCAACCAGGCTGCCCTGCATGACGTGGACATGCTCCTCGCCCAATCACAACGCTACATTACAGACAGAACCATCTTCGCCTGGAAAGTCAGCATGTAGATCGCTGACAAAATTCTTGTCAGTATAAATTCTGACAACACATCTATGATGGCGAGTTCAGTACGGATAATCTCCAGCAATAACAGCCAGCACCCCACTTTGATAGTGATATTCACAACAACAGCTGCGGCAAACCTCGCCGCCTCCATCGGATTCTAGTGCTTCGGCATCACACCACCACCCGTCTCCGTTCAGAAGGAACGTTATTTCGAGGTAAGAGGGGTGTTTCAAATGCTACCAGTACTCACATTACACCAGGAAGTGCCCACAACGTGACCCCAAGTGTAGCGTCTGTACCTAGGACCACCATAACAAGCAATGCTCTGCTCTTGTCCCTTCACCTTCTAGTGTGTGGTGTGTTCAAAATGCTCTGCCGATTATCAACGCTGTCGTGTGTCTAATGTTGACCACTCCACCGTGTCCCATCTTTGCCCCCGCCGTCAAGAACAAATAAAGAAAATTGTTGACAACTGACCAGACTTCACCTCCGCTATTCCTACCGGCTCCCACCCGACTACAGCTCCTCCCACCAGCCAACCAGAAGCCTTCCCTGCCTTACCAGGTGGTGACCCCACATCCCAGACATTCCAGTAATCTCTCTGGAGGATTAACGTCCCCATCAGCAACCAATCCTCCGGTTTAGATAGTACTTTGTAATTATGTGTACCATAGTACACTCCATGACGTAAGACGCAATTAGATAGTAGAATTTGGTACTATTTACTTTATAGGAGTTCGAAAAAAATTAAGCTAAAAACTAACTTAAATATTCCCAGGCAATATATTATTGCACATATATGTGCTACATTAAGCCTCAGATAGCGCGTATTAGGCCTAGGAAGGTTAGATTAGGTAAGTTTCGGTTGTCTTTGCAACATAAATACAAAACCTTTTCCAGTTTGTCCAAAATTAATAGTAACGATTTCTTTAATTTTCTATTACGTCATATAGTAACTATGTGGACCATAGTACATATAAGTACTAACTAAACAGAAGGATGAACAATCTTCTCAAACATCCACCTCATTGGATACTAATGCGAGTGTGATTTCTGTACTTCATCTTGCTCACCGAATTGCTGGATCTCAACTATCGATTGTTTTTATTCCATAATCAACACATTCTAAGCTGCAAATGGTTTAACACGCATCATAGCACGTGACGTGTTTGGTGCTCGGACAATGAAGACTACCTCGGCCCCAGCATCAACGGCTCAGTGTCGAAGACGCCTGCTTCTGCACCAACCACCGTCACTGTTCTAGCTGCAGAACATGCGGCCATGCCTTCCGCACAAGTCGTCAGTTCTTCCTCTTTACCACCTACTATTATAGTACCATCTGACATAATAGAGGATGTGCTCTCTACATCACCCAGCGAAACTACTGTGACTCAAGCTCCTACAGCAGCCCAAGAAGAGTGCATTGCTACTGCTTCTGGACAAGATGAACTCTTATTGTTTGAAGACGCGCACAACCATCATTTTACCCTAGTCCAGAAACATTTCGAGACCATGGAATAAAATAAGAGGAAGCTGAAAGAATCTGATTGTATCAAGTCCTACGTTGAAGCAGACACAGTTCGTTACTGTGCTGATGTCACACTATTCAACCCGGCCATTATCGACCCCGAATACTATAAGTACCAAAATTCACTGGCCAAATTACGGAGAAAATTCCAGCATTTAACTGTGAAGAAAACAGGGAAGATAAACCTGGAGAGAGAGCTAGCACCTCCGACTCCTAAACTTCCACGGTACACCACACCTGCTATCGACCCATCGGCATTATTCAGACGAAGATGTTTAGTGGAGATTTTGTCGCCACTGAAAGTTTGACTACAACAATGATGACTTTCTACTTTGTATTACACCTTCAAACTTGAACGACAGCACCGCCATGTCAACAAGAAGCAAGACTACCACCATCAAGAAGAAAAAGAACGACGACGTCCTAGGCAGGAAGAATCAAACATGAAGAAAAAATAATTTTCGAGCCAAGTAAGAAAGAAGATGTCTTTGGTTTTGTATGGCGCGTCGACGTAAAGCGACTATTCTTGCTCATTCAGTGTTCCACCAGTTTAAGTGGTTTGTTAGACCTGTGTCCCGAGGTTTTCTTGAACATTTGAGTGGCTGCAGAATTAATATCTGAGGTGACTGTAGACAGTCGTGTGTTGAGGTCTACTTCATTTGTATCTAGGAGACGGACAATATCGGCTCATTTATGTTTATAGTTTCTTAATGTTCCACTTGGGGAGTGTTAGGGGATTGGTTCATAGCTGAAAGGTAATACATTTTATAATGGTTTGTGGTCACTACCAATATCCGGTCCTGTGTGAAACTGTAGTTCATGCTGAAAGTGTGCAGTCAAAGCAGATGCCAAGTAAGGCTTCATAATTGGTTCTGTAGTTAAAGTAAGTTGCGAGGTAGGGCGGCAAAATAAGAATATAGGGTGCACTGGCAAAGTAGTTATATAGATCGGTGCCTGCAGTGTTCTAGGTACCTCTACTGCATGTTGGGTGACTAGCATTGAGATCACCTGTAACAATGATAGTGTCGTAACTGGTCAAGATAGAAATCCAGTTCATTTAAGTTGTCACCAGGTTTGTATGTATCCTTAAGAGAGATGTGTACACCATTGCAGGGTATCAGGCATGCCAACGTTTCTAGTTTACCGTTCACAAAATGAGCAAGTGTTACAGGTTTACAAGTCATTAAGTCGAGTTAAGAGGGAAAACGCCGCCCCCCCCCACACAATATGATTGGGTCTGTCCAATCTCTGCATCTGAAAGTTTTTGAAAATAGGATTATGTTTGGGAGTGAGCCAGGATTCGGTTACGAAAGATAGGTCCGGTTTTGATGAGTAAAGGACTTGTTAAAGTTCTGTGAGGGATGTTTTAATTATTTTCACGTTCCAAGTCATGAAGGTTAGGGGGGAGCCATTTAAGATGTTTGGGTTATGGATGCATCTGGTGTTCTTGGCATGCCAATAGTATGTGTTGGGTACCTGGATGTGGATGGGGGGTGGGACTGTGTCGTGGGATATGGTGGTTCATGTAGTCTGTCAGCCTGAGTGCTAGAGCGTTGGGGTTCGATCCACTATTTTCGTATTATTTTTATAGTGAGCGTGGTTGTTGAGGTCATGCGGGTGGTTTGAGTGTTATCTACATATTTAATTAAGAAGTTGTCCATCTGTTCCAAAGTCCTTTGTATGCTTCCATTGGATGCGTGTTTATCACTACCTGGAGCCCAGGATGTGGAGCGTGTGGAGTCGGCCCCGGGGGATGTGGAGTGTGTGGAGTCGGCCCCGGGGGATGTGGAGCGCGTGTGGAGTCGGCCCCGGGGGATGTGGAGCGCGTGTGGAGTCGGCCCCGGGGGATGTGGAGCGCGTGGGGGGGTCGGCCCCGGGGGATGTGGAGCACGTGGGGGGGTCGGCCCCGGGGGATGTGGAACGCGTGGGGGGGTCGGCCCCGGGGGATGTGGAGCGCGTGGGGGGGTCGGCCCCGGGGGATGTGGAGCGCGTGGGGGGGGGTCGGCCCCGGGGGATGTGGAGCGCGTGGGGGGGTCGGCCCCGGGGGATGTGGAGCGCGTGGGGGGGTCGGCCCCGGGGGATGTGGAGCGCGTGGGGGGGTCGGCCCCGGGGGATGTGGAGCACGTGGGGGGGTCGGCCCCGGGGGATGTGGAACGCGTGGGGGGGTCGGCCCCGGGGGATGTGGAGCGCGTGGGGGGGTCGGCCCCGGGGGATGTGGAGCGCGTGGGGGGGGGTCGGCCCCGGGGGATGTGGAGCGCGTGGGGGGGTCGGCCCCGGGGGATGTGGAGCGCGTGGGGGGGTCGGCCCCGGGGGATGTGGAGCGCGTGGGGGGGGGGTCGGCCCCGGGGGATGTGGAGCGCGTGGAGGGGGGGGTCGGCCCCGGGGGATGTGGAGCGCGTGGGGGGGTCGGCCCCGGGGGATGTGGAGCGCGTGGGGGGGGGGGGGGTCGGCCCCGGGGGATGTGGAGCGCGTGGGGGGGGGGGGGGGTCGGCCCCGGGGGGGATGTGGAGCGTGTGGGGTCGGAAGTTTATAAGAATACAAGAATAAAGGTAACTTCAGAAGGGCTATTGGCCCATACGAGGCATCTCCTATTTATACCGACCCAATCCCACTCATATACATGTCCAACCCACGTTAAAAACATTCAAGGGGACCCCACTTTCCACCACGTTATGCGGTAATTGGTTCCACAAATTAACAATCCTGTTACCGAACCAGTATTTACCCAGGTTTTTCCTAAATCTAAACCTATCTAATTTATTCCCACTATTTCGTGTTCTGTCTTGTGTTGATACTTTTATTACCTAAGTACTTAATACCCAAAATAATACCCAAATACTTATCCATGAGAGAACTGGATAAGCAAATCCAAAGGATACCTGATAAACCAGGCTGTGATTCATACGTCAGGCTGCCAGCAGCCACGTCAAACATCCTGGTTGACCAGTCCAGCAAAGAGGAGGCCTGGTCGACGACCGGACTAAGGGGATGCTAAGCCCCGGAAACACTTCAAGGTAACTTCAAGGTAACCCTATTAATATCCACTATATGTCCCATTCTTTCACTTGTACACCTCTATCATGTCACCCTAGTTCTTCGCCATTCTAGAAAGATTATTTATTGAAGAACCAGTCCAGTGTCTTTTCCATTGCATTTTTAATGGCAGCAAGAAATGTTTGAGATCTGTATAGAGTTGTTTGGGGGGGGGGCCCCCCTCCCCGCTCAGCTCGTTGTCGCCGTCTGGGGGCTTAGTGGGCGGCTGCCGGAGTGTGATGCTCCTTGGGACAGTCCTCTGTCCTTTTCTAGCCTTGTGCTCCTGCTGCCGTCCTCTCCAATTCTGCTGGGCATCTTTTCCTTTTCCTTCTGTTTCGTTTTTCTCCCCCCTCTTCTCCTATCTGCTTGCCGTTTCCTGCCGACCTTTTGCTCGTTCTGGTTCTTCCCTTGGACTTCTTCTACTTTGACGCCCGGGTGCTTGAGGAGGCATACTCTTGCACCCGTAGAACTGCAGTACCCGACGTCGAGAGCGAGGGGAACCTTTTATTGTCAATCCCCACTTCGTCACTGAACCCGATCTCGACGGACTGTCGGTTTCTTAAGGTGGCGTTTGTGGGGCGTATACTCACGACGCACCCCTAGGAGGCCCCGACAAGATCGGCGATAGCTTCTTGTTGGGTGTCCTGCCTCTAATTGTGGCTCCATGGTGGGTGTGGGGGCACATTCGTGAGTGAATTCGTAATTTCGTCAAGATGATAACCCCTGTTTCGGCTGCTTCTGGCTTACCTTTTCAGGCTCGTGGGGTGGGCGACCAAGCCCCCGAGTCGGTCCGTATTGGAAGACCGGGCTCTGTAGCCTCCGCTGCATTGGGCCCCGACCTTGCTCCTCCTTTGGCCTCTCTGACTCCTTCCCCTGGCTCCCCTCCCTCCTCTGTGGTTGGGTCGAGCCCCAAGCCCCCAGTGGTGACTACCTCGTCCCCTGGCGCGGCTCCTTCTCTAGTTGTAACTACTGCGCCTTTTAACCCCTCTCTCTCTCTGGGGGTTCTCACCGCCGTTCTCGTCACGGCCGCCCTCGCTCGATTCCTTCCAGTTCTGCTACCTATCAAGCCTTGTTTGGTCCCGCTTCGTGGGCCAAATATTTTGATCTCCTCCCTCTTGATTCTGCGCCTCCTGACGATTTCTCCCTTCATCGACATCTCATTGATTCCGTGGATGCCTCCATTACTTTCAACCCCACTCGTCTCGGTACGCGTGTCGTTGCTGCTCCTTCTCAGGATGCTGCTTCCCGCTTGGCTGCCTTATCCTGCCTTGGCGAGACCCCCGTTCGGGTCTCGAAGAACGTTCAGTTGAATGCCAGTGTTGGCACTATTTTGCTCCCGCCCCATGTTGCGACCGGTGTTCGGGACCTACGCGACTGCCACGACGATATTCGACATATCCTCGCTGCCCAGGGCCATTCTATTCTCCAGGTGGACACGTTTACTCGTCCCCCTCGTGGTAGTCGCCGTCAACCCCTCCGGGTTGTGAAGATTACCTTTGATGGTAGGACCCTTCCACCCTCTGTCATTCTTGCTGGTGCCAGGTGCTCTGTCCAGGAGTACATTCCTTCTCCTCGGCTCTGCAACAAGTGCTGGAGGTTTGGGCATGGTGCCCTCCGCTGCTCCGGGACTGTCTCTCTCTGTCCTTTGTGTGGTGGCGAAGGTCACTCTAAGTCGGAGTGCGCTTCTCCCCAGGCTTGTTGCCTCAACTGCGGTGAGGCCCATCCTACCTTCTCCCGTGCGTGTGTCCATTACAAGCTTGAGGCAGCCGTCCTCAACTTGAAGCACCGGGAGCGTTTATCTTTTCCTGAGGCGAGGCGCCAGGTTCGCCGGCTCCCGCCTTATGCTAATATATCTTATGCTCGCATGTTGCGCTCTTCCTCTCCTCGTCCTTTCCGCCTTCCTCAGACTCACAACCGTTTCCAGGCCTTGGACCCTGATGCGCCCACTGCCCCCTCCTCTGTCCCTTTGGGTTCTCTCCCGAAGGATCCTCCTCCTGGTCCTCTGTCTGGGGTTCCCCTTCCTTCTACCCGGTCTGTCGTGTCTTCTGTGTCTCCTTCCTCGTCCCCCTCCGATCCTCCTTCCCATCCTCTTCCTCCATCTATCGGCTCTCCCCGCCGCCTGTCGGTGCGGGCGGATGTCCATCGCTCTCCTAACGGCCGTCGTGTGTGCTCTCGTTCGGCTTCTCCTGTTGAGACACTGGAATCCGTTGCCCGGTACGTAGTTGCTGGGACACCGGTCTCTTTAAGTCAGAAGCGTAAGCCTGGCTCCTCTCCTTCCTCTTCCCCGGCGGGTAAGAAGGCTTCGCTTTCTTCCTCAGCTCCTCCTTCTGGCTCTGTTGCTCCTTCCACTCCCGTTTCAGTGCTTGCGCCCCCTGTTCCTGCTATGGAGGTTTCTTTGGCCCCTGCTTCCCTTTCGGTTGCTGCTCTTGCTGGGGTGCGCTCCTCTCTTTCTACTCCCCCTCTTCCTGCTGCTGTCCTTGACTGCTCCTCTCCGTTGTCTCCTCCTCCTCCTCCTCCTCCTCCTCCTCCTCCTCCTCCTCCTCCTCCTCCTCCGGACCCTGCCCGCCCACCTCTGATCTGTTCTCCCGTTTCCTTCCCTCCGTCTTTGCTCAGTTTACCCATGCCCCCTAACCCTGACTTTGCTGACCCTGATCCCGACCCTGATATTCTTTAACGTGCTCTGTTGGTCTTTCGCCTTTGTTTCTTCCTTGTTCTCTGTTTTTGTCCTTTCTCTTCTCGTCGTTGTCCATTCTTCAATGGAACGTTCGAGGTTATTACGCCAATTTCCTCGAACTCCAACTTCTGGTTTCGCGGTTTTCGCCCCTTTGTGTCTGTCTCCAGGAGCCGATGCTTGGTGCTCGTCCTGGTCGTTTTCGTGGCTATTCCTTTCTCTCCCCCCCCCCCCAGCCATTGCTGGGGCTTCTAATTCTTCTGCTCTCTTGATTCGGGCTGATGTTCCCTTTGTTCCTTTACTTTTTCCTTCGCCTCTCCATTGTTCTGCTGCTCGTATCTTTGTGGGGAAATGGTACACAGTTTGTTCCATTTATCTCCCCCCGAGTGTCCCGCTCTCTCTTCCTGATTTGAAACACCTCCTAGACTCCTTGCCGGAGCCTGTGCTCCTGCTGGGTGACTTCAATTGTCGTCATTCTCTTTGGGGTGACGTTCTGACGAATACCCGGGGTCGCCTCCTTGAGCCGTTTCTCCTCTCTTCTTCCCTGTCTCTTCTGAATTCTGGTGAGCCCACTCATTTGGACTCTCGAACTCGCACCCTTTCTTGTCTTGATCTTTCTCTCTGCTCTTCTTCTCTTTACTTAGATTTCACATGGCAGGTTCTTGATGACCTCCATGGAAGTGATCATTTCCCCATCCTTGTTTCCTTTTTCTCTTTTCGCCCTTCCCTCTCTTTCCCTAGGTGGCAGTTTGCTAAGGCGGACTGGACCCTATTTTCCCTCAGTGCTACTCTCTCTGACCTCTCCCTTCTGCCCCTCTCTCGCGCTCTCCTCCTTTTTCATGACACTGTCTTCGACGCTGCCCTCCGCTCTATTCCTCGCTCTTCCTCTCGGGGTCCACGGAAGTGCGTTCCCTGGTGGAATGCGGACTGTGCTCGGGCTGTCCGCTGTAAGCGTGCAGCCTGGAAGAAGCACCGCCGTAGGCAGACGACCGATTCTTTTCTTTTCTTTCGGAAAGCGAGTGCGGTGGCCCG
The DNA here is from genome assembly GCF_040958095.1 of Procambarus clarkii. Lineage (NCBI taxonomy): Eukaryota > Metazoa > Arthropoda > Malacostraca > Decapoda > Cambaridae > Procambarus > Procambarus clarkii. The sequence continues at coordinate 47,534,387 of NC_091165.1, read as the reverse complement.
TAGGGCCATCCGTACGGCTAAACGTGAATGTTGGGCATCTTATGTCTCGACAATTACGTCCGAAACCCCTCTGGCCCAGATCTGGAAGCGTATCCGCAAGATAGCGGGTAAGTTCGTTCCCGATGTTTCACCGGTCCTTCACCTCCATGATACTCTTGTGGCGGACCCGTTGCAGGTCGCTTCCGAACTGGGTTCCCACTTTTCTTCTGTTAGCTCTGGTCTTCATCTTCCCCAATCTTTCCTTCTTCGTAAACCTGTCCTTGAGTCTCGTCCTTTAGATTTCTGCACTCATCTTCAGCTTCCCTATAATGATCCCTTCTCTCTCTCTGAACTTCGTTCTGCCCTGGCCCTCTGCGGTTCTACGGCGGCGGGCTCCGATGGTATTCATTATGAGATGCTTCGCCATCTCCCTCCGAGCACGTCTCAGTATTTACTGAGTCTGTATAATCGGATCTGGGAGTCGTCGTCAGTCCCTGAGGACTGGCTCGATGCCGTTGTCCTCCCTGTTCGCAAACCGGGGTCTCTGGGTACTTCCCCTAAGGACTTTCGCCCTATTGCTCTCACAAGTTGTGTCTGCAAACTCTTTGAACGTATGGTTAACGTTCGTCTGATGTGGTTCCTGGAACACCATCACCTCCTCTCCCCTTCTCAATTTGGTTTCCGCAAGTGCCGCAGCACGACAGATGTCCTGGTGAACTTGGAGGTCTATATACGTACTGCTTTTGCTGCGAAGACCTCCGTTGTTGCCGTCCTTTTTGACCTAGAAAAGGCTTACGACACCACTTGGCGTTATCATATCCTATCTCAACTTCATTCTTTTGGCCTTCGTGGTCATCTCCCTCTCTTTCTCCGCAGCTTCCTCTCTCGTCGTTCCTTTCGGGTGCGCCTTGGTACCGCTCTCTCTCCCTCTTTTCAGCAATACGAAGGTGTGCCCCAGGGTAGTGTTCTGAGCACTACTCTTTTTCTGGTTGCCCTCAATGGTCTTCTTTCCTCTCTTCCTTCTGGTGTCTTCTCCGCTCTCTATGTCGATGATCTTACCCTTTGTTGTCAGGGTGATGATTCGCCTCTCCTTCAACGCCGGCTTCAACTTGCGATTGATGCCGTGTCGTCTTGGGCCACAGGTCATGGCTTCAAGTTCTCTACTTCTAAGACTTGTGCCATGACTTTTACGCGGAAACGGGTTGTTCTTCGTCCCTCTTTGTCACTTTATGGTCATCCCCTTGAATACAAAGATTCCGCGAAGCTTTTGGGGTTATTCCTTGACACTCGTTTGTCTTGGTCTCCCCATATCTCTTACCTCCGTGTTGAGTGCTCTAAGTCCCTTACCCTCCTTCGGGTCTTGTCCCATACTTCTTGGGGGGCAGATAGGCGCACTCTCCTTGCTTTACATTCCTCTCTCGTCCTGTCTAAGCTCGATTATGGTTGCCCTGCTTACTCGTCTGCTTCTCCTTCTACTCTTCGCCGTCTTGATGCTTTGCACCATACTGGGTTGCGCCTCAGTTCTGGTGCCTTTCGTTCGACTCCCGTCCTTAGCTTGTATGTTGACACTGGCTTCCTGTCTCTCCAGGACCGCCGTGATCGCTACTGTCTTCGCTATCTTGCGCGGTCCTTGCAACATCCTTCCTCTCGTCTCTGTCGTGCTTTAACTTTTACCCCTCCTGCGGTTCCTGTTCCTCTTCACCACCTCCCTCTTTCTGTCCGGTTATCTCGCCTGCAGGATTCTCTTTCCGTTCGTATTTCTGATGTTTCTCCTCGTGTTGTTCCTTCTTTGCCCCCGTGGAGGGTCCCTCTTCCGCGGTTTTGTACATCCTTGACTCGTATCACTAAAGCTTTTACCCCTCCTACAGTTCTAAAACGCCTTTTCCTCGAGCACTTTTCTTCTCACTCCCGCTCCGTTTCTGTCTTCACCGATGGGTCTAAGTCAGCGGACGGTGTTGGCTACTCTGTTGTTTTTCCTGATCGCACTTATATGTGTCGCTTGCCTCCGGAGACTAGCATCTTTACAGCGGAACTTTATGCTATTCTCTATGCTCTTCGTCTCCTGCTTTCTCGTTGTCAGTCTTCCTTTGTGGTTGTTGTTGACTCTCGCAGTGCCCTCATGGCTCTCGGGTGCTTTAATCCAGTTCATCCGGTAGTTGTCGAGATCCAGCATTGGCTGTTTCTCGTTCACAGTAAATTTAAGTCGGTTGAGTTTTGTTGGGTTCCCAGCCATATTGGCGTGTCTTTAAATGAGCGTGCGGATGCTGCCGCTAAGGAAGCTGTCCGCTCTTGTCCCATCTCTCGTAAAGGCATTCCGTATTCCGACTTTTACCCGGTTATCCATTCCTCAGTCCTTACCCGTTGGCAGGCTTCTTGGTTGTCTGTTACTGGTAACAAGCTACGTACTCTTAAATGTTGTGTTTCCTCGTGGCCGTCCTCCTTCCACCGTAACCGGCGGTGGGAAACAGCTCTAGCGAGGTTGCGTATTGGCCATACTCGCTTAACCCATGGTCACTTGATGGAGCGCCGCCCTGCTCCTTATTGTCCTAGTTGCATTGTCCCTCTTACGGTCGTGCATGTCCTTCTTGAATGTCCTGGACTTCCAGGACGAGCGTGTGTCTTGCTTTCCGACCGCCCCTCGCGGTCACCTGTCCCTCGATAGAATTCTTGGTGACTCGGATACTTTTGATATCGTTCGCCTTATGCGTTTTTGTTCTCGTATTGGCATCCTTGGTGATATTTAGCGCCCTCTGATTATTTTGCGTATTTGATGGTGCTACATAGCCTTCCCGGTTTGGTGCCTTCTTTTGATAATTACTTACTTACTTGGGGGGGGGGGTGAGGTGTTGCCGTGAGGTGGCGTATAACTGTTGATGGGGACATTTGGTAGATGTGAATTGTTAGATGGTGGTTGTAGATTAAGGACTGCGTTGTTTGAGTACGCAACTGTATTGCATGTTTATGCTGGATCGTCCTGTCAGTAGTCTTGACAACTATGTATGAAGGGCATTGTTTTTTATGTCATGTGCATCACCACAATTTGAGCAATTAAGTATTTCTGATTCCCATGATTTCGTGGGATGGGCACCAGAGCAGAGTCTACATCAAATATCCTTAGTAAATCCTTGCGAAGTATGATTGAATTATTTACATAAAAACCATTGAGTTGGCCGTGGTATGTGCACTTCGAGTTTGTTGTGAAAGCCATTCATCCAGACCCGATCAGGTGGAGGGTCGTGTAGGAACGTAAGCAAGACTGTGCTTGCTTACACACAGCTCACAGCTCTCCATCAATTCTAAACATGAATTTTTTAGCAATGTAGACTTTTTATATCATCTGCTTTGGTTGTTATTTGATATCTTCCTCTCTAATGTCAAAGATATGTTTCATGATACATTTCTTTAATCTATCCCCTAATGTACATGAGGAGTCACAGTTTCACATGGCTGAAAATTGGTGATCAAACCACACTAGAAAATGAACAGGCAACAGGTACGGTAGGTAAGGTGTCAAAAAGGAGGTAATAATAGGAATAAGAAAGGGGTCGTAAGAGAAAACGAGGGAAAGAAAAAGAAAGATAAAAGGAAGGGTAGGCTTATGTTAGGTCACGTTTGTTAGAAAGTTTAGAACATGAGTATGTACTGTCAAAGGGAAGAGTCAACAGCAACAAAGCCAGGACTCTGGTTCATGTGGGGTATGTTGTGTATCAGAGCAGATTCGACCAGACGGCGTCTGTGTAGGGTAGAGACAGGAAAGATTATTTTGGAGGAAGACCAATCAGTAGGATGATTAAAATCCCTAACATGACAGAAGAGAGCATTGTTTGTGTCTGTAGACTTAACACTTCTTTGTGTTCAAGTCTGTCATTAAGTGTACGGCCAGTTTCACCAAAGTATTGGAGAGGACAAGACGAACAGGAAAGAGTAAACACCAGCAGCATTAGAAGCAGGAGCCGTGTGAACTAGATTGTTACGAAGAGTGATAGTTTGTCGAAAGTTACGTCCTTTGTCAAGAGGACGTAAGGTATTAATAAAGGTTTTGAGTTAATATGAAGGGAAGTACAGTGCTACTAGTCTTGGAAGCAGGTTTAGGATGAAAGAAATTAAGCTTAGCTTGAGAAGAGGCACAGTTGATAAAATGTAAAGGATAACCAAGGCAAGAGAATGATTTGAAGATAAAGGAAATTTCAGAATCAAGAAACTGAGGGTCGCAGATGCTTAGAGCGCGGAGGGAGAGAGACCTCACATGCTTGGCCACCAGACGAGACATAATGTGTGCCAACTATAACACTCTGCACCACTGCTCACCCAACACACCCATACAGATGAAAAATGAACCCAACAGTTAGCCCACTTAACCCCCGCTTCAATCACTCACAACCTTTCCTCACATGGGCTTCAAATAACCTCAAACAGACTTCACTTTACTTCAAAACTCTGAAACTCGACTCACTGTGCCCCCTTTTCCACCTTGTCTTTATATAACTCCTAAAACTATAAACAACTGGAAGACAACATTACAAATTACTGGAAGACAACATTACATTACAAAGTCTGCACCAAACTCGGACATAGCTTTAGGTTTTGTCTCAACAATGAAAAATTGCTACCCAAATAGAACAGCGATTTATAAATGGGATCTCAAAAACCCCATGAACAACGCGGACTCGGTCACAGGCGCTGTACGGATCCCACAATACCATCTCGAGCAGGGATGGCGGTTACCGAACCATCTATCTATTTTCACAGCTGAACTATATGCCTTATACCAATCTCAACAATCACATCACTAATTGGAATACGTACAATCTGTAGTGACTCCAAGAGTGTGACACGAACAGTTACGTACTCTTCCATAAGGTGCAGAGAGTTTTACCCATGCCTTCAACTTCTCCATGAACATCAATTGAACGGTTATGACCAATCCAATGGGTTCCAGTGCCCTGTGATATACTCCATAATGAACTTGTAGATCAGCTGGCCAATGCGATGCACAACACATCTTACATTACCCATCATCCAATTGCTCATCATGAATGTAAAGGACCCTTCAAAGATATTGTCACCCAAGATTTTGTATTGAAATGGAAAACGTCATGCTCATTATTTATACTACGGGACCATAAAAATAGAAATGGGAAACTTGGAAATAAGTCTGGTATAAAAGTAGAGAAATTGATGTAATGACTAGATAATGACGGACACACCAAACTGGCATCACACAGCTCTAAATACAGAACAGACATCAACGAACTATGCATCCACTATCATGTGCTAGAAATAATCCACCACTACCTCCATTGTTTCAGACATCCTAGTGCCAGAGTAAACGTAAAAAAAGTACTTATTGCATTAAAATTCCTTTTACCATCGAGCATATATTAGGAGGAGACTTCCTCTCATTACATTAAAAATATCAAATTCAGCGCTGGCTAAATATCTCGAGTCGACCAACAAATTAGGCCACATTGGACCTGTCACATTTATCCCTGGCGCCCTAGCAGCCAAACAGAAAATACCTGCCTCGCCGAAGCATCAACGATCAGCTGACGCGATAAACAACAAGACTTGTCGCCCTATAGTGTGACAAGTCTCCCTCTAACTAACACACACTAACACACACACACCACACCACACCACACCACAACACACACACACACGCACACACACACAGGAGCAGCAACACCAACACCAACACCACACACACACAGGAGTAGCAGCATCACAAGGGGAGACACACAATCACACGCAACCCCCGCCAAGGAGGCCCACAGAAACGGGAAGGGAGCGCACAGCAAAGCAAACCCTGAAACCACCCCAACCCCTCCAAACCCACACCAACACCCAAGACGAGAACATCACCTGCCCACCAAGGCACCCACCGACCCAAAGGCAACCCCACGAACATAGGCAACCGTGAACCATCGACCAAAATCTTCCAGAAAAGCGCGCTGCAACCACCACCAGGTAAACCGCATGCACCCCCGCAAAAAGCCTAAAATTCGGGTAACCCCAAAACCCTCCCGCCTCCCAACTGTCGGGGTTCACCGCATTAGAGGGGCGAGTAACAGTATACCCAAGGTCACTCACCGTAGCCCTGCGGGTCTTCACTCTATCCTCGCGGCGCCACTGTACGCCAGGAGAGTACCCAGTCAATCCCAACCGGCCTCTGATCGAGAATGAGTGGGAACACAGCTTGTTCTCTTTACAGCATGTGTGCCCGCCCCGACACTAGGCTCTACTACTAACCACAAGGTCGCCAACTGGTGTTTCCCGTGTCCAGTAACACGTCAGTGGTTTTGTTGAATTGTGGTAGCAGTGGCAAGAACACACTCAATAGATCTGATATCAGGCAGGTATTTATTTCCATCACTCTATTTCCTTTCATGTATTATATAGCCACAAGAAATTTGGAGGGAATGATATAAACACCAAGGTATTTTGTATTTTACTTAAAACTCAAGACATCACAAGATTATATCAATAAGCAAACAGCTATTTCATGCGGAAGTCGCTCGTTCTCACAAATAATCACGAACTCGCCAAGCTGGCAATGCTCCCCCTCACGTCAATGTAAAAATCAGCTGGGCGACTCCCACCACGCGAATGTTAGTTTGTTTGCCTGGCGTGAGGCGCCTGTTTCTTTAAATTCTCAAGGATCACTAAATGTTCAAATGCACAATATTTGCGACAATAGCACGTAAATACTTCACTGCACTGATCTCGAGCTCAAACATTTCTATATTAATGGACACAATAATCCTCTATCATGGTATAACACACTGCCCTTCATTTAATGATAACGTATGCAAGTATATATCACTGGAGTTCTCAGTAATTCCTTTCGTGGGCGAATATTCAATTGATCACTGCACACACGAATGGTTATTCAATACACAAGCATCAACATATATATATATATAGATAAATCATAGAATAATGGTAATAATGTGATTACTGGGCACATAGCCTAACACCAAATACTGGTACATTTATATATATATATATATATATATATATATATATATATATATATATATATATATATATATATTCTCTCACTAAATGATCATATTAAAGTCTCATGAAAGACATTATCAACACAGTAAATTCATCAATTACTCCGGGTGCCTGCACACACCAATAATAATCATAAATATCGTGAGTGCTCTATGTAGCCCCACTGCACACTTGTGCCTTACTGTGACATAGGTGAGCCTTGCTCACGACATACAAAATACTCTGGCTAAATAATATAGCTTACTAAAGCGGAATTGGGAGGGAAACTAGAATCACCTACTTCCACCTATCCTCCGGTGAGAGTTGAGTTGTAGCTCCTGGTCCAGGCTCCTGCCTCGTGTAGGGAACGCCCGCACACACACCCTGTCGTGTCCTCCAGGAACTCGATCAACGTCCCAAAATAAACGCGTCGTCTCAGTGTTCTGTCCTCCGCGGGTTCTTGCTCCTCCTCCACGTCTTGTAGGGTTGGAGTCGGTCTCCCGGCCGTCAACTTCTCCTCCCAAATACGGCTGCCTACCTACGTCTCGGCTGCAGTCGTTCGGATTCCCAATTAGTGTCTTCTTTCACTGCTTCTCAGTGGATTGGCCCAGCCGCTCCGTCGTCACTGTGAAGCTATCAGACGTCCCAGACGATACTGCCTAGACTTCACCTGCACAGCACCCGACCCTGGAGCACTTGATGCTCAATATTCCGTCAATTCCCTCTTCGGTCCACACATGGAATGAAGGACGACCTCTGGCGTACTTGCAGACTACGGGTGACGCGTAAGATCCACGGGAGTGGCGTATTACTGTCAGATTAACAGGATCCACCTTCACACATCCGTCCACCTTGACGTGTCGTGTCAGACTGATTCCCTCACGGAGGATTGGCCCAGCCACTACGTCATCACTGTGAAGCTATCAGCCGTCGCATACGTCGCTGCCTAGACTCCACTCTTGCACAACACCTGTCCCTGGAGCACTTGTTGCTCAATATTCTGTCGATTCCTTCTCTGGTCCAACACATGAACGAAGGAAGACCCCACAGGTAATGGCAGACCATTGGTGATGCGTAAATCCTCCGGAGACGAGGTAAACTGTCCAACTGACAGGACCCCCCAGCGCACGTCCGACCTCCTTGACGTGCTGTCTTAGACTGATGGCGCCACCGAGGAGCTCTGACCGGACCCCCCTTCCTTCGTGACATCATATTCGCCATGGGAGGTTTTCATTGGCTCCCTGTGCCACATCGCTGTCGGTGACCAATCTGGTGCCACTGATGTCACACAGTTTTGGCGGCAAAACAGAGTAGCCAGCGCCATATTGGCTTCCTAAAGGGCCTATACCACAGCCCAAAATACTTTTCTTTTACAAATTTCTCGGCAAGGTGAGAACGCTACACTCTCCCATATATATCAAACTGATGCCTGCGACGTAGAGAACGCTCGGGTAAAGTGGACATGACTCTTACAGCAGGCGTGGGAGAAATATAAGGGGGGGAACACCGTCACACAACCCCCACACAAAACACACAATCCGCAACCAAAACACACAACGTATTATGCACCCGCCGCGAATAACCCGGAAAATACAAAAACAAAAACTGCAAAACATCACCCCGACAACCCGGACCACAAAACACCTCCAGGACATCCCGAAACCAGTCCACCAACCCCTGCAACCGGATACAAAAATAAAACACATGCACCTGCGATTCACTGAAACCACAATGAACACACTCCTCAGAATCACGCAAGCCAAGCATACACAACCGCTCATTCGTCGCCAGCGACAAATGCAGAAATTGAAACAGCAATTCGCGCTGCTGAGGCGCCAAGAACCGTTCCCCCAAACACGACCAGATACCACCCCGATCCCAACACAGGAATAAGCCCTCCACTCGAGGCCGCACCCAGGGCATCAACACCCCATACACAGCCTTGCACGAGAATGACAGATACCCAGGATGGCGGCAGAGCTCCCGAAGAATCCCCACGGCCCAAGAATAAACAGGGGAGGTAAACAAGGCCACCTCCCGACAAACCCCCAAATCAAACAAATAACTGAAGCGAAGTGAGCAGAAAAAAAACACCCAGCGAATTCAACCCCCCACCGAGAACCAGCCCCTGACGCAACGAGACCCAGAAGAGGGCCTTGGCCTTCGTGAAGACGTCAGGAATGCCAACACCCCCCTCTCTCACCCCTAACACCAACGTCGAACGGCGCACCGGTTGATAACGCCCACACCATACATATCTGTACACCATACACTCCAAATCCAAGGCCTTCTGACGATCCAACGGGAAACATCGAGCTACAAACCAGACACGCGACAAGACCTTACACGCAACAAGCAGACCCGGCTGATAAATCATCAAAGGACGATGCGACAAGAGGCCAACCGCAACCCCAACCGACCGAGAGACAGCAACTCAATTCCACTCCAAGGAGCGGTCATAGGAGGCAAACCAAGTAACCCCAAGAACCCGAAGCGAGGAGACCACTGGAAACCACGACCTATCCCACACCAGGCGGGAGGCCCACACACCGATCCCCATCAACCCCGACTTCGCCCGATTAAGAACGGCCCCCGTGGCAGACTCAAACCGCAGGAGAACGTCCTGGACAGCACCAACAGAACCCTCCGAAGCTACAAACAGAACAGTGTCGTCAGCATACCTACAAATGGGCAGCCAAAGACCGGACGGTAGACAAGGAGGCACAATCAAGGAACATGCTTTCACCGCCCGAAAGAGAGGTTCCTGAAAAATCACATACAAAAGCATCAACATGGGACACCCCTGACGAACGGAACGTCAAATAGGAAAAAAGGAACTAAAAAACCCATTCACACAAACGCGACTGTGACTCCGGACATACAACAAACGGACACAACCCACAAACACCGCCGGAAACCCAAGCTGCTCCATAGCACTAAAAACAAACTCCAAAGACACCCTATCGAAGGCCTTTGACCAGTCCAAGCTGATCATAGCCGCCGAAAGCCGATACTCGGACGCATAGAGAAGCACGTCACGAAATAAAGCATTGCAATGCATCAGGGCACGGCCAGGCACACCACAAAACTGCTCCATAGAGACCACCGACGCAACGACACCACGACAGCGACGCGCTAAAACCTTAGACAGAATTTTGTAGTCAACATTCAAGAGCATAATAGGCCTCCAATTCGAAAACAACTGTAAATCGCCCGGCTTTGGGAGCAGCCACACGATCCCGTCACAAAAGGAATCGGGCAGAGCACCCAACTGCAAACACGCCTGCACCACCTCCAAAAGTACCTCCCCCAACACATCCCAAAAGGTAAGGTAGAACTCAATGGGCAGACCATCCACACCCGGCGCACTCCCTGAACGAAACGACCGAACCACCTCCAGGAGCTCCACCATGGAAACATCCTGCACCAACCGGGCACACACTGGCTGCGACAAACCAGGGAAGCACCTGTCCAAAAAGGAACTCGCGAGCACACCATCCCCACGCACCTCCCCATAGAACGCCTCCTACACCCATCGCGCGGTAATCACAACACCCTCCGTGCTAGAAAGCACAGACCCATCAGGCTGCCGAAAGCCCTTGAGAAGAATGGAACCCCGAGCAGCCTTCTCCCTCCCTAAAAGAAAGGGAGAGAGCCTCTCCCCATCCACACGCTCAGCCACACGAGCACACATGCGAACACCGTCGGCTAACACCACACGCAAATCCCAAATCCGCTCCTTGCACTCAGAAATCGTACTAAAGCAGTCAACCCCAGCATTCAACTGCACATATAAACAAGACAAACGCGCCTGAAGCAACCGCAGCACACCAAACCTCCCAGCTGCCTCCCGCTTAGCAACAATCCCAAAAAACCTCTGACACTCCACCTTACACCACTCCCACCAAACGAACAAAGAGGAGAAATCAGCCTTCCAGGCAACGATGCCAACCCACCAGGCCCGAAACTGCGCACAAATACGTGAACAACGCAATAACCGACAATTTAGCTTCCACCACCCAGGTCCCACCCGCACCTGACTCCGGACACCAACCCGGACAACCACCAAACAATGATCCGAGAAGGCCACCGAGATCGTGCGAAAATAAAAAACCGAACACTCCCCACCAGAAACATAGAACCTATCTAACCTAGAACTCGCCCTACGCACAGCGAAGGTATATTCCAACGAGCCGCCACACAAAACAGCCGCATCACGAAACCCGCACGCACGCAAAACCTCAATTAAAGCGGCCGAAACATTTCGAGGGTGAGTACTAGAGCAATCCTGCACACACGTAACACAATTAAAATCCCCCCCAAAGATCAAATCCCGCGTATCATGCCGCACGTATGGCAGAAGCCCCTCCCGAAAAACAGCTCCCGGTCATGACGATGCGCCACCCCAGAAGGGGCGTTCACCATCAAGAACGGAATCACAACCCCAAATACTCAGTCTGAACAAACAAGACCCGCCCCTCTTCATCCATTTCCGTGTGAAGCACGGAAATAGACGCCTTCCGCGAAAACATCATCAGCGTCCTGTCATGTTCACAGAAAATGGTACCATCCGTTTTCTATGTGCGGCGGCTGAGACGCCAGAGAGAGATTGGAGGTAAACAAGAGAGCGTACAGGACGCCCGCCAAGCTTGGTAGCTACTAGTCATGTAATCATATTAAGTATTAAAGTCAGTAACCAAGTCATGACTTTACATCAACCCTACAACCAAGACTTCCTCAGTAACACACAAACACCACATTGGCGACGAGGATGAACTGTGAACGCAGGTATTTGTTCAGTTTCAAACACAAGGGAGAAGCATGCTGCCTGGAGGAGGAAGAGAAGCTGTGAGCGCCATACCCGATGCTGTATGCTAAACGATGCTGTGTGCTAACCAATGCTGTGTGCTACCCAAGCTGTGTGCTACCCAAGCTGTGCTGAAGAAACTGTGTACTGAGGAATCTGCCGACGTTGTGTACGAAACGACGCATTGATGTGTACAAAACCTGATGTTTTGGTTACGAAACGACGCTTCGTGCTACAAAATTCATCACACTGAACCAACTGCTGTACCAACTGCTGCTGTACCAACTGCTGTACCAACTGCTGCTGTACCAACTGCTGCTGTACCAACTGCTGCTGTACCAACTGCTGTGCTGCTGCTGTGAGTAGGAACAACACATGTACACAAGGGCTAGGTAAGAAGTCAGTTGCTGCTATATTGTGCACTGTTGTGAACTTTTGCATTAAAATGCTTGTGTGCTTTGCAAAATTAAAGTAATTACAGTGAATTCTTGACTAACATATACAGTGCAGTAAGTGTTTAATATTCTGAGGAACATTTAAGTGATAAGTTACATTTATTCAGTAAAAAATGGCAAATATACCTCAGTTTCCTGCATTTGATCCTGACTGTGACCAGACAAACCTGTCACAGAGGTGGGTCAAATGGCTTAAAAGGTTTGAAAATTTGTTGATAGTTTCTGACATCAAAAGTGCTGAAAGAAAGCGTGCCTTTCTACTTCATTATGCAGGTGATAGAGTTTGTGACATCTTTGACACACTGAAAGACACTGGTGGTGCCAAAGATTATGACACTGCCAAAGCCAAACTAACAGAGCATTTCAAACCAAGGCAAAATACTGCAATGGAAATTATGCATTTCAGGAGAGCAAAACAACTCTCTAATGAAACTGTGGATCAATACCACACACGTCTGCAGGGTTTAGCAGCCCATTGTGAGTTTGCTGATGTTGACAAAGAAATCAAACAGCAAATAATTGAAACATGCACATCTACACGTCTCCGTCGAAGAGCTCTAGAACTTGTTGATGATGAAAGTTCTCTTACCAAGATACTGGATATTGCTCGTCGAATGGAAGATGCTGCACGTGATGCTCGTGTCATGGAGTGCAGTGCTAATAACGGTTCTGCCACTGTTACTAACAGTGATGAGGTACGTAAGGTTCAGGGAGGACACCGTGATCAAAGAAGATATCATGGCAAACCTAACAGTAAATTTAGCCGAGAACCACGTCACAACTGGGGTCAAGGAACAAGGCTCAAGCAGTCACAACGACCCACATCAGAGGGTGTCAACAATAAATGTTACAATTGTGGAGGAGACTACCCACACCAAGATAATGTTTGTCCTGCTCAAGGTAAGAAGTGCTATGAGTGTGGAAAACTAGGTCATTTTGGTGCTATGTGTCGTTCCGCACTAAAGAAACCACAGTCAATGAATAAAAGCACTGTACGAGGATCAGGTCATAGGGGTCGAGGTGGTAAACACAATATTGCACCTCATATCCAGAATGTTAATAATGTGCAAGACATTTCATTACAACCAGTCTCAGATGACAGTGAATGTGATTATACTTATGGAGTACAAGCAATCACAGAATGGAATGATCTTCCAAACAACCCAGAGACATGTGTATACATTGCTGGTATTTGTCTCAAGGTTCTCATTGACACTGGATCAAACATTGACACCATTGCTGAGTGCCACTATGAAAAAATTAAAAAACAGTTCCCAAAGCTTGAGAACTATAATGGCAAAGCCACTGCCTATGCTTCAAAGGTAGCCTTGCCAGTGATTGGAACTTTCACTGCAGAGATTAAGTCAAAAAATGCAATGCTCATTACTACATTCCATGTTGTTAGGAATGCAAAGGAGTCTTTACTCAGTTACAAGACTTCAACCAAATTGGGGCTACTTCAGCTTTCTAATGCTGTAGCAGTGGAATCTGCAAACAATGTTGATGCTATTGTTGCTGAATTTTCTGATCGATTTAAATCCATAGGTTGTTATACTGATAGCAAAGTACATCTGCATATCAACCCAGATGTAATTCCAGTTGCCCAACCACATCGCCGACAACCATTCCATACTCGCAAGAAAGTCGATGCCGAACTGGATAGGCTGATAGAACTAGATATCATTGAACCAGTAACAGGCCCAACACCATGGGTAAGCCCAATTGTCACTCCACCAAAGCCGAAGAATCCAGATGAGATACGCATTTGTGTGGACATGCGTGTTCCCAACAAGGCAATAATGCGTGAACGCCATCCTACACCGACTGTAGATGATATGATCTACCGCTTGAATGGTGCAACTGTATTCAGCAAGTTAGATTTAAACAAGGGCTATCATCAGCTTGAACTTGATGATGAGAGTCGCTTCATCACAACGTTTACGACACATCGAGGTCTGTATAGGTACAAACGCCTGAGTTTTGGTATCAACAGTGCTGCCGAGGTATTCCAGCACATCATCAGCCAGGTATTGCAAGACATACCTAATGCTGACAACATGTCTGATGACATCATTGTTTATGGCCGTACCCAAGCTGAACACGACAAAGCTCTTCGTGCAACATTGCAACGCTTACGAGAAAAGAATTTGACGCTAAGCCGAGCAAAGTGTGAGTTCAATCAACATAAAATTGAATTCTTTGGACATGTACTTAGTGACAAAGGTCTGTCTCCAGATCCTAAGAAAGTTGCAGATATCAAGAATGCTGCACCACCTTCAACGTCCACTGAAGTACATAGTTTTCTGGGAATGGCAAACTACTGTTCTCGCTTCATTCCAGATTTTGCTACCATTACAAAGCCTCTACGTGAGCTCCTGAAGAAAAATGCATCATGGTACTGGAGCGATATCGAGCAAAATGCATTTGATGCTGTGAAAGATGCACTAGTAGAGAATGCGACTGCTGCGTATTTTGATCCATCAATGGACACTGAGTTAACAGTGGATGCTAGTCCTGTTGGATTAGGTGCTGTTTTAGCCCAACACAAACCTGGTCAACCAGATTCCCGAGTAGTAATTGCCTACGCCAGCCGTTCTCTCACAGATGTTGAGCAACGATACAGTCAGACAGAGAAGGAAGCTCTTGCTCTTGTATGGGGCTGTGAACACTTCAATGTGTATCTGCTTGGTGCGCCCTTCACCACGATGGTCACTGACCACAAACCGTTGGAGACCATCTTCAATAATCCAAAGTCCAAACCACCAGCTCGCATTGAGAGATGGGCTCTTCGTCTGCAACCATACAACTTTACGGTGAAATACAAGCCGGGTGCAGGCAATCCCGCTGATTACATCAGTCGACATCCTGCCAACAGTTTCACCATCACCAAGCATCAGCAAGTTGCCGAGGAATATGTACACTCTGTAACCTGTGATGCAGTCCCTAAGGCTCTTACTCTTGATGAAATCCGTACTGCAACCCTAGAGGACCCAACTCTGCAAGCAACAGTGGATGCATTGACTAAGAAAAAGTTTCCACGCATCCCACCCTCAGGAGTTGACCAAGATGCATTCAAAGCACTTGAACGCATCCAGACAGAATTAAGTGTTACGCAACAACGCGACACTGTGCTGCGAGGTACTCGTATCGTGATTCCAGCTGTTCTCCAGCAACGTGCTCTGAAGCTTGCACATCAAGGACACCAAGGTCTTGTTAGGACGAAACAGCTGCTACGAGAAAAGGTGTGGTTTCCTGGCATTGATCGTCAAGCAAAGGATATGCATGATGCCTGTGTCCCTTGCCAAGCTGCAGTGGATACTTCAAGACCAACACCTCTACAACCTTCACCACTACCTGCTGCACCATGGACGGAAGTATCGACGGACTTCTGCGGACCACTACCAACTGGAGAGTACTTGATGGTAGTCATTGATGATCACTCACGTTATCCAGAAGTAGAAATCATCAATTCCACATCTGCAAAGGCCGTCATCCCGAAACTTGACAAGATCTTTTCAAATTTTGGCATTCCTGAAGTTGTCAAGACGGACAATGGACCGCCATTCAATGGACAAGACTTTGTCAACTTTTCTGAGCATATTGGATTCAAACACCGCCGTGTGATGCCACTACATCCTCAAGCAAATGGAGAAGTTGAGAGATTCATGCAACCTCTCATGAAAGCGGTACGCTGTGCTCATGCCGAAGGACGATCCTGGAAACAAGCTATGTATGCTTTTCTCAGGAACTACCGTGCAACACCACATGGAACACTGGGCAAGTCGCCAGGCGAACTTTTATTTGGACGTCCTATGAGAATCGCACTACCCGTCATGCCAGCCGAGGTAACGGATAAACGTCTCGCTCAGAAGGATGCACTAGCCAAGGGCAAAATGAAAATTGCTCATGATCAACGTGCAAAGGAACAGTTCATAAAGGTTGGTGACACTGTTCTCGTTAAAAAGAAAAAAGAGGGAAAGTTAGATATGCCGTATGATACAAAACCATATAAAGTGATTAGTGTAAAAGGAACTATGGTAACAGCTAGTAATAGAGATCATAGTATAACACGTAATATGGCTTATTTCAAAGTGATTCCAACTAGTGTAGAAAATGATGAAGTGCAAAGTCGTGCAAAAGAAAAAGAAAAAATAGTTATAACCCGACAAACAATTCATCAAGGGATGTTATTGCATTTAAGGACTCTCGTCCTAAACGTCATGTTAAACGCCCTACACGATTTGATGATTAATTGTGTTCCTATGTAATGAAAAGTATTTACTTATTATGCTAAACTAAATTTAATATTGTTTGAATAATGCAGATATCTCATTCAATATTTTGTAACTTTGTATTACAGTTTCTTTCATGTTTGTTTAACATTGCATATGTATTTTTAACATTGAAATCCTTTGTGGAAAAGATTAAGTTGTTTAAATTCTTTGTGTGCTTAATTAATGTTAAATGTATGCAGTATCTCTTGATATGGTAATAACTTACTTTGTGTCAATAACTTTGCTTTGTGCTACAAGCATGGTAGACATCCTGTATTCATTCTTTTTAAAGAAAAGGAGGGATGTCATGTTCACAGAAAATGGTACCATCCGTTTTCTATGTGCGGCGGCTGAGACGCCAGAGAGATATTGGAGGTAAACAAGAGAGCGTACAGGACGCCCGCCAAGCTTGGTAGCTACTAGTCATGTAATCATATTAAGTATTAAAGTCAGTAACCAAGTCATGACTTTACATCAACCCTACAACCAAGACTTCCTCAGTAACACACAAACACCACACGTCCCTCCAAAGGATGTCCTCGGCGGGTTCAACACAACATACTACTCAGCACACAACCCCTGCAAAACAGACACATCCCGAACATTGTGCTCCTGGATCATAGCCACATCCACACGCTGCTCCCGAAGCACATCCACAAGGCCCAATTGGACCGCCAGAGCATTCAGACCACGAACATTCAAAGACACGCACACAATAGCAGGCGCCATCGAACCCATCAATGACCTCCAGCCCCTCCAGGCTCATCAGGGGGCACAGTGCCACCCACTGCAGTGGCGTTGTCAGCATCCAGAGGCTCAACCCACTGCCGCCCCACCGCCGGAGAATCCACCAGAACGCCGGGCCTCTGACCCCTCAGGAAGCGGACAGTGCCGGCATCACCCTGCGAAGCACGCCGAGACCCCGCCGCCACTGACCAGGTATCACCGACGTCCACCACCGACGAGGAAATCTTGCTGCCATCCGGCACTGCATCACCTTCGGAATCCACATCAGACACAGGAGAATTAGGATAGTGGGGGGGGGGCACCACCCAAGGCACAACTCCGTGAAGCCTCAACCTGTTTGCCAGGAAGCTCTCCACTGCATGAGCGCGTCCCACCCCCCCTTCCCCCGCATCGCGCTTCCGGCGAGGAGCAGGGGAGGATGACGCCCCCTCATGGATCGCACCCGTAGGAGGAGCGGAAAGCGGATGCGCAATGCA
The DNA here is from genome assembly GCF_040958095.1 of Procambarus clarkii. NCBI lineage: Eukaryota > Metazoa > Arthropoda > Malacostraca > Decapoda > Cambaridae > Procambarus > Procambarus clarkii. Next base: position 47,516,650 of record NC_091165.1, on the reverse strand, counting down.
GGCAATAGGAACGCTGTCACCATCGACGACGCTTCCATCACCCTCAGTGAGCGCACCGCCCACAGTGGGAGGCACCGATACGACACTCCCAGCACCTTGGCCATCCACCATCGAAGCACCAGGAACAGGATGCACCTCCACATCCACCGGAATTAGAAGACGGGAAGCAGGAGCAGCCACGTCCTTCACCACAGCTGGCACAGGAGACACCACAGGCACAGACGAACCACCAGACACAACAGTCGCAGGTGCACCACCAGGCACATCCCCATGCCGAGGCCCGGCCAGGGAGGTACCATTCTCACGCAGGGGGGGAAAATCCCCAACACTGAACACAGAAGCAGTCTCCATGCAAGGAACCTCACACTGGGCAGCAGCATGGCCCTCCTCCCCGCAGAGGAAGCACGTGCGGGCCTGCCCTGGATAGAAAACACAGAGTGGAAGACCACATCACATAACCTTAGAGGGGATGGACTCCGTGAGGCGCATATGAAGCGTGCAAGTACCCAGATGGAGGCCCCGCAGCCGCCCTGCACTAAACAATTTGTATCAATGACGCATCACCGAACCATACCTCGCAAACACAGAGGAAAGCTCCGCCTCAGGAAATGTAACAGGTACCCCGTGCACGCTCACAAAGGTCAGTGAACCCCACGGATCAGAGACAGTCACTGACACAGCCGACTGAGGAAGGAGAGTCGTCCGCTCGTTCCAACGCCCCACAAACTGCTCGTATCCAGGTGACGTGTCAAACGTCACCGCCACTCGAGTGGGAGAAAATTTCTCGAGACCTAGACGATCCTTAATATCCACATTCAGGGCATCCAGAAGCGCAGTCGCCACAAGTTCCCAATCCACCACCGCAGAGAACTCCAGACGAGCAGTATTCACACGGCGGATGCGGCCACCACCAGCCGCTTGTGGGACATTTGGGGCTTGACTCTATGTATTTAATTATTAAAGTAATGAAATCAATTACGAAGGACCACCCGCTTTTATAGTAAAGAGGGAAACTAATAAAATGTGATCATTAGAAATTCCAAGAGGAACTATGGATAAATACTAGAAAATATAATCACTTGAATAATTAATGGGCTGTATAAATAATTTAATTGAATCAAAGCCTCAAACACCTACATTGGGGGGTTATTGCTAGAACTTCATATATGTCTAGGAACTAGTGTGGTTCGTACACCAGTTCATTGTGTAATAACCTAATCTTATGACCAATTAGAGAATCAATAGTAAATTTGTCACCAATAAGAATATAGATCATGAATATCAGAAATTAATAATTATAATAAAAACGTGTTAATTCCAGTGCACAGTATTCTATAATGACAATCAATAACAGATAATTTGAACAATAAAGAAATACGAAAAAGTCTTAGCTTGAAGACGTTTTCAAAGACATCAGTCACGAATCATCCTCGGAATGTCCGGAATTCTTCGTGAAACACTGGGAGATGAATAACACGGGTAAAGTAACAGCTCGGGGAATTCCTCACACGCAAGCTGTAAATTAAGATATATTACGTAGCAACATATTAGGCTACTAAACATCAATATTCAAGAAATTTGGAATGGAGAGTAATAGAAAATACTAACATGTGTTTTATTTATGTCGCTCGGCGTGACGACAAGCTACCCTGCTATATAATGATGCATCAAAAGGGAGTTATATGTGTACTTAGCTAATAGGGCACTGTATAAGTTGAAGCTTGCCGAAACTCGCGTCCCAGGCTCTAGCGTCACAATGGCGAACACGTGGTGGCTAGCTTGGCCTGGATGTCGACGCACTTCTCTGGCCGGTCACGATGGATTACGCGGAACAAATTGACAAGTTCTGGGCTGAATGTCAGGTTAAATCTTGCTGACGATTCACCACAACGTATCTGGACACTGACACCAAACAAGTTGCTCAATTCCACAACAAGTCTTAACGCCGCACTCAGGCGCCTTCCTCTCACACCGACGCCTCCACACGCTCTCTCCTTAATGGCGTCTTTCCCTGCCCCGCGTCCCTCATTCACCATACAAATTATTCACCACGAATAATATTATTTCTCGCGGTTGTGGCTAAAATGCTTTGATAAAGACTGGGTTATAATTCTGGGGGAGTTAAATATTATTACTTTCTCGCTTTACGATGGTAAACGAGAAATGGAGATGAATTTAATTCTCTCCATGGCATTCACGCGTGACGTTAAATTTATTACCTGATAACAGTTGTAACTAGAAACTCTCGATTTGGCATTATTTGGGAGTTATGTTATCTATAAATAATTATCACACGGAATACTGCTGATTTTAGAGAATCACACTCAATTCTCTAACACACTGGATATAAATGTGTTTATTTTGGTAGAATCTGACGCAATACTGGCGTTTGGTTACGTAAGAATTCCAGCATTATTGTACAGATACAATTATTAGTTCAAATAAACACTACTGTTAGTTAATTTTAGTTACTACAGTAATTAGTAGATTTTAGTAATAATAATAATACAACAGTATTGTATTAGTGTTGGAAATTTCCAACACCGCCGCCATATTGCTGACCCCTGCCCCAGTCAGCTGGCGCCCCACACCAACGAGCAACCACTACCAGGCAGCGACAAACGGCTACTGGCAGCCAGAGCCCGACGTCCACGCCCTCCAGTGGCAGAGGACGGAATCAGCCAAACAGAAAATACCTGCCTCGCCGAAGCACCAACGATCAGCTGACGCGATAAACAAGAAGACTTGTCGCCCTACAGTGCGACAAGTCTCCCTCTAACACACACACACCTTTGTTTAATCGCCACTCCTCTAGCTAAAGCACAAGACAACAATCGCTTTTGTAACCTTGTCCTTTTCAATATTAATGCGTATCCCAATATCTGTACCAGTGCAATCATCGAGAGGATAAACCTTTCATACTAACTGCACGTAGTTTACATAAAAAAGAAGAATGAACAAAGAATGAAGATGCACAATAAAGACAAGACAAATCACTCAACTCCACCCAGCTGCTCCAGAGCCGAGCCTGTGTGACAACTGCGTGCGCCAAGAACTCTTGGCTAGGCCTGGGCGGCCGCACTGGGCGGCCGCACTGGGCTTTACGGAGCTTTCCACAACTTTCGACAAACTAACACGTCATGGTGCGTAACTCGTCATTCTTCTACCTGGTCCTATTCTGACCTGCAGTCCGGTGTATTTGACACGATGACAAGGTACCACTCATTCAAAGTCTCGCCCCGTGCACGTGAAATATAATGATTACCCTCCCCACACAACTATGAATTAAAAGTCCACTACGGACTCTCCCATAACACATGCTACTTGAAACTTTTATTCAGAGTAGCTGAATCTAAAACAATACTACTCTGAATTAATCACTTTCACCCACAATGATATCCGTATAACAAATGTGATGGAATGGTATTCAATCTTGTTCGCTTGGTAAGCAGTTAGTAAATCTTTGCTATCTTTCAACTGTGTATGAGTATCCAGTTTTATTTTCTAAGTAATAAATCACCCAAATAAATGTATTTGGCCTCTTACAAAGAACGTCGCTTTTTGCTCGTATGCACACTAAAGCCTAAACTCCCATACAAGAAAATGAAAGCTTGCGGAAGTGACGCACTGGCTTGTTTTCTGTTTGGGTTCTCTGGCTTAGTCTGTTAGGTTAAGGCTAAATACTTTACTTTAATGGTTTTCATGACGTTTTGAAACCTTAGGAGAACTTGCTGCGCTCCTAACGTACCAGAGTACCAAAAACCTGCTTTTTTGGATCCGTTTCATTCGGAAATTGAATTTCCATTTTGTAGTATGCGTAATGCATACGGCCAAAAATGGCCATGTGGTCATGCGAAAAGCGACGTTTTTTTTGTAAGAGGACGGGTTGTAAGAGGGCGTTCTTTGTAATTGGAAGGGTTGTAAGGGGACGGGTTGAATAAATTAAGAGGTAAACTGGCAACAATAAGCAATATCGCACTCCATCTGGCAACGCTGCCTGGCGTTAGATACACTGGTTACATTTTTGTAATAAACTTATTTGTCGTAATACGATTTAGTAATCACTTGCCAAATGATTACTGTGAACTGATCTAATAAACAGTTCAACACCAATGAGCACTGTGAAGTGAACAAGCAATGATTATACATATTAGCTCAAGACAAAAGTTTTACTTATAAAAAAAAAAAGATAGTCTCTAACTCAAAATAGTTGCCCTTATTCAACGACCAGTACTATAGCAATTAGAAGTACATACATGCAAACACACATGTATATAAACATATTGCACAAATATAATAATAGTTGACAGCGAACGCTAATGAATATATTCTTCGGAAATGCCTAGAACAAGGGAGGTGGTGTGGGGGAAATCTACAACTGTTTGTATTGTAGCAAATATATTATGTCGGTAACATACTTGTTCCATTCTCTCATTTGCTTATGTGCAGATAATGAGATGGGTTTGTTAGTTCTACTTAGTCTATTAATTACGAATTCATACACACAGAAATGACAATAGCATGTTATATCAAATGAACAAATCCACCAAGGCTGTGATAAGGGTGTGAACCTACGCACGGGAAGTAGGCTTAGGAGAAGGTTCGGGATCCTCGTGAGGGCAGTACTCCAGGTCGTAATTCTTTTGACCATGTTGTGGCACAGTTTACCAAGGCGCATCTCGGAACATCCCGTGCATAGGTTCGATCCCTCATCACTTTCCTTGTGGAATTGTTCATACGAACTCGTACGTCTTCCCTAATTACAGTTAACAATTATTTTCTACCTGCTAGAGGATGGCGAGGTGTGGACCGATAATATAAGCAATCAATAAGCGAATAATCTAATAAATCCAATAGTTAATGAGTGTCATATCTGTGGAACAGAAGTAGAGGCACCACTATTGCACTACTTACTGGAATGTGAAGCTACTGAAACACTGTGCATCAAACTCAACATTAATCAAACGACAGCAGCTGCATTAGATGCACATTCCACAGCAACTACAATGATTAGAAAAGCCGTTGAAGAATGGGACTCGCTAGTGAACATTATGCATCTATATCCACCACCAAGATATTAAAACAAGATTAAAACCAGTGCACTAAAACAGAAGCAAAAAGAAACTGGGAAAAAGGAGGAAACCCCACCTCCATTCAAAATTTTTACCCAAATATCATAGTAACAAGGTAATCGCGAGTAACCGAACTCAATTACGGGCTCAACATAGCCCGTGCTGCATGTACATTTTGTTCCGAGTTGGTGAATCTAAAATAGCAACGAATAATCTGTTACGGGCTATTCATGCTCGTGTCCTCCGTTTGAGTGGCTTATTAGATTGATTGATGAAGATTAATCTCTCGGTTACAGATCTGCTCCTGTGCCAGCTAAGTCCACTATGGGCTCGCAATAGACCATACTACTTGGACCTAGTTGTTCCGAGTAGCTGAATCTAAAACAGCAGCGAAGAATAATTTTCACTTGGTAATTATTTCCACGTTGTCCTCGAAAAACATCGAAATAATTACCACAATTTTGTATAACAGAGCAGTAGCTAAAGGCAAAGGACTTGACATCACCCAAAACTGAATCCCATTCAATGTTGGAATCCCATTAAATAAGTGAGCCAATTAAACTGCTAAATTGGCAACCCGTCATCCAGTGATCCATAAAATAATCCATCCCAGCACAGAGTACTTAAACACAAACTAAAAAAAACTCGTCAACAACAGAGAATAGCAGAGGATTAGCCCTATGTGATATAGTATATTCATGCTACCAAGTTTGGTCAAATATCCTGAAAGGAATCCACAGGGAAATAACAGTAAGGTTATATAGACAACGTCTAGGTTACAGATGCAACTGGGAAATTAGTGAACCCAGAGAGTGGCAATGCATCTTCTGCCAAACAATCGCAAAAAAACACTACTTCACTATCTCCTGGAATGTGAAGTAACCAAGGACCTTAGAAGAGATTTAGGAGTCCCTGAATCTTGCAATTACCACCCTGAAGCTATCAACACTGCCACTCTTCTGGTAATGTTTTATTGATATAAAAAATACAAATTACAAATCACATAACGGAGAGAACAGAAAAAAGAATACATAATTGGCATAAGACAAAACACATGGCACAGGAAATAGACAAAATAAATCATGTAAAAGGCAAAGGAACACCCACAAAACATGAACATAAATACAATGACCTCTATAATTGAAAGGGGTGGATAACAAATTACAAACCCGGGCACCCCAAAACCCACACAGAGGAGCACAAAAATACACAAAAGGCATGCGCTAGAGACAGGAGCAACAAGTACACATGCTATAAGTAACATAAAAGATCTAAATAATAAATCGTGCACAGAGCAAATTAAGAGGCCCACGCAGGAGCCAAGAAACAAACACAATCACACCAAACCACCCTGAAGGACAAGGGGAGAGCAAGCACAGGAGCAGCCTCAACAGAAACAAAACATCACACACACACACACACACACACACACACACACACACACACACACACACACACACACACACACACACACACACACACACACACACACACACACACACTGCTCATCCCCCGGCCAGGAGGCCCTCAGGAGGGCCGGGGACCAAAGACGAACCGGAACAGACCCACCCAAACAACCCACAGCCAAGATCCAAGAACCCAACCCAATCCCAATTACACAAAGGCAGCCCCACTAACATATGCATCGGTAAACCAACCGCAAAAGGCCTCCGGAAAAGCGCGCTGTAGCCACCACCAGGTCTACCGCATGTGGCCCCTCAAAAACCCCAGATCCCTATCAACCCCATAACCCTCCCACCAACCAACCCACACACAATACACAGTCAGCGATAAGAAAACATTAGGTAATCCGCACCCGTCTAGAACCCTGAGGAAAAGACAAAAGCAAAAATCGCAGAAAACCACCCCGATACCCCGGCCCACAAACCACGGCCAACACATCACGAAACCAATCAAGCAAACCACGCAACCGCTCACAAAAATAAGACATGCAACTGAGACTCGGCAGGGAGACCGGCCGACTGGCTCCCTGCTGGTCGGCCGAGCAGACAGCACGCTGGACTTGTGATCCTGTGGTCCTGGGTTCGATCCCAGGCTCCGGCGAGAAACAATGGGCAGAGTTTCTTTCACCCTATGCCCCTGTTACCTAGCAGTAAAATAGTAACCTGGGTGTTAGTCAGCTGTCACGGGCTGCTTCCTGGGGGCGGAGGCCTGGTCGAGGACCGGGCCTCGGGGACACTAAAAAGCCCCGAAATCATCTCAAGATAACCTCAAGATAACCTCCGGTAACCCACAGTGCACACACACTGCAGAAGCGCACAAACCCAGTATGCACAGCTGTTCATTCGTCACCAACGACAAATGCAACATGCGAAACAACAACTCCCGCTGCTGCGGCGCCGCCAAAAACCACGCCCCCAACGCCGCCCACACCTCCCCCAATCCCAACACAGGAACAAGGCCTCCACTCACGGCCAGACACGACAAAACAAAACCCCATAAACCGCCTTAACCGAAAGAGACATATAACCAGGACAACTGCAGACAGCCCGAAGAATGTCCACCTTCCAAGAGTAAACAGGAGGGGTACACAGGGCCACCTCCCAACACCCAAATCCACCAAGAAACTAAACCGAACCGAGCAATAAAAAACACACAAAGCATTAAACCCCCCACCCATCTCCAACCCCTGACGCAACGAGACCCAGAACAACACCCGAACCCTGGTAAACACGTCAGGAATACAGACCCCACCCTCCCGCAAAGCTAACACCAACGTCGAGCGACGAACCGGGTGGTAACGTCCGCACCACACTTGCCTATAAACCTGACGTTCCAACATGCAAACTAAGGGGAAGCACAGACCCCCAAACCAGACGCGCGATAACACCTTGCAAGTAACAAGCAACGCCTGCTGATAGATCGTCAACGGGCACGCTGACAACATCCCAACCGCAATGCCAACACTACGAGAAACCACATCCCAATTATATTCCAAAGAGCGTTCATAAGAAGCGAACCAGGTGATCCCCAGAACCCGCAGAGAGAGACCACCAGAAACCAGGACCCCTCCCACACAAGGCAAGAGGACCACCCACCGACACCCATAATACCGGACTTAGCACGATTAACCCAGGCCCCAGTGGCCAACTCAAACCTCTCAACCACGGTCTGCACAGCCCCAATAACCCTCAGAGACTATGAACAGAACGGTATCATCCGCAGATGGGCAACCGTAGACCAGAAGGCATTCGGGGGGGGGGGGGGGGGGGGGGGGGAAGGATCAAGGCACAAGCCTTGACCACCCGAAAAAAGGCTCCTAAAAGAGCACATAAAGAAGCATAGAAAGTGGACAACCCTGCTGCACCAAACGACACACAGGAAAAGGAGCATTCAAAAACCCATTGATGCACACCCGACTACAACAACGAGCGTACAACATGCGCACCCAACGAACAAACAAAGGCGGAAACCCAAGGCGCTCCAACACACGAAAAACAAAGGCAAGCGATACATGGTCAAAAGCCTTCGACAATGCAGGCAGAGCATTGCCGCCGACAAGCGAGATTCCGAAACCGTAGAGAAGCACATCCCGAAACAACGCATTGCACTGCAGCAAAGAGCGGCTAGGAACACCACAAAACTGTTCTGCAGAAACAACAGACGCAACACGTCGACACCGACCAGCTAAAACCTTGGACAGGACCTTATAGTCCACATTCAACAAAGTAATGGGCCTCCAGTTAGAGAAGAACCGTAAATCGCCCGGCTTCGGGAGCGGCCGTACAATCCCATCGCACTGAGACACAGGCAGAATGCATCCCCTAAGGCAAGCCCGTACCACCACCAAAAGAACACACCCCAGCACATCCCAAAGAGCAACATAAAGCTCTACAGGAAGGCCCTCCGAGCCCGGCACCTTCCCGGAACGAAACGACCAGACCACATGGAAAATCTCCACCAACGAAACATCTTCCACTAAACGAACACAATCCACAGCAGACAACCCCGGAACGCACCCACTCAAGAAATCATCCGCAAGCACGTCGTCCCCCTCCACCACTTCATAGAGAGCTGCCAACTCCTGCCGGACATAATGCACCACACCATCGGTGTTCGAAACAATGGACCCATCCGGCCGCTGCAGAGCCGTAAAAAGAACAGTGTCACGTGCAGCCTTCTCCTTATCTAAAAGAAAGGGAGAAAGCCATTCCCCGTCAACACTCTCACTCACACGAACGCCCTCGGCCCACTCATTCCGCAAACCACAAATACACTCCTTACACTCCGCAATCTCCCCAAAACAGTCAATCCCAGCATTCATCCGCACATACAACCCCGAAAGCCGGGCCCGCAGCAACCCAAACCTCCCAGCACCCTCCTGTTTGGCAACCACCCGAAAAAACGACCGACACTGCACCTTACACCACTCCCACCAATCCAAAACAAAAGGAAACTCAGGTCACCGGGCAAGAATCCCGACCTACCAGACCCGAAACTGCCCACAAACCCGCGGACTACGCAACAACCCACAATTGAGTTTCCACCACCCTGCACCGACTCGCACCTGACTGCACGCACCAACCCGGACCACCACCAAACAATGATCCAAGAAGGCTACTGGGACAGTGTGGAAAGCAAACACGGAACACTCCGCACCAGTAACATACACCAGATCAATCCGCGAACGTACCCCATGCACAGCAAAAGTAAAATTCAACTCGCCACACAGAGCACAGCAGCATCCTTGAAACTGCAAGAACGATCCACCTCCAACAGCGCACCTGAGATATTGTGCTGGTGGGCGCTATTACGGTCCCGCACACTCGTTACACAATTAAAATCCCCACCAAAAACCATACCCCGCATATCATGACGCAGGAATGGGAGAAGCCCCACCCTAAAGAAACTCCTCGCGCTCCTGACGGCGTGCTGCCCTCGAGGGGGTGTACACTATCAGGAACGGAACGACGACCCCCCAAAAACTCTACCCAAACAAACAAAACCTGCCCATCCTCATGCATCTCTGTGCTTCACACGGAGATGGAAGCCCTCCTAGAAAACAAAAGTGTCCACCCAAAGGACGTCCTTGGCGGATTGAGCGCATGATAATGGGCACACAAACTCTGCAACACACACACACATCACGAACATTATGCTCCTGGATCAGAGCCACATCCACATGCTGCTCCTGCAGAACATCCAACATGCCCAACTGGACCCCAAGATCTTTCAAATCCCGAACATTCAACGACGCGTGCACAACAGAGGGCGCCATCGGGAGAACCTCGGGACACCCCCAACCCGACGCTTTTTCCAGGGGAAACATCTGCACCCCCCAGCGCCTCCACCAGCAACTGAGCACATGGAGCAGGAACCGCCAGACCAGCAGAGCCAACCGGCAAATCAGACAAAACAGCAGCAGACGAAGAGGCAGGTACAGCAGGGGAAGACACCACCTCAGGCACACCCACAGAGTTCGGACCTACCGGGGTCGGCCCAACCTCCGGCAAGCGCGGGAAATCATCCTCATGGAACACAGACGGGACCTCCGTGCGAGGAGCACGGCAACCAGCAACGAAGTGACCCACCTCACCACACCAGAAGCAGGAGAGAGTCTGTTCTTGGTAAAAAAAAAACACGTACGTAGAACCCACACACTGCCACCCTGGAGGGAATAGTCCCAGAGTGCCTCATGCACAAATTATGCGCACCCATACGGAGCCCCTTCAGTCGTCCACTATGAAGACAGGTATGACGATGCCCAAACACCGCACCATATTTACGGAATGCAGCGCACAGCTCATCCTCAGGAAAGCACACCGGTGTGCCATGAACGCTCACAAAGGTCATGGGTCCCCACATATCCGAGACCTCCACCGATACAGCAGAACCTGGAACCACAAGCGTCTGCGCATCCCAGCGGTGCACAAACAGCTGATAGATACTAGACGAGGAGAACGTCACCGCCACTCGGGTAGATGAAAGTTTTTCCTAACCGTAGAGATCAGGGAACTCCATGCCCAGTACGTCCATGAGGGCAACTTCCACTTAGGGCCAGTCAACAGGGGCCGAGAAGTCGAGCCGTAAGGTGTCGACACGGCGAAAACGGCCACCACTAGCCGTCACCATAACACCTGCCGGGCCCCGGCCAACGGCCGCACCACACCGTCAACAACGACCACCACGGAGCAGCTACAGGCTAAGACTGACAGCTCAGGCCGAACGTCAGCGCTCTCGGGTAGCAGAGCGGTGAATCCATCTCTTCTGGTAATGAAAGGTGTCTAACAGCTGGACATTCTCATCAATACTGACAAGCAGTATCCTTTCCCACGATAGCAGCCACATTGTAAGGACAGACGATTTAAATGTGAGCACACCACGCAGTATATCCATACACGACCAAAGGTCATATTCACTCGAAAAAATCCACCACTTGCAGGCTATTCATGCCCGTGCAACCTCTTGGGTGGCTTAATCTACACCAAACAATCAATTCAATCATCTTCAATCTACTTTCAAGAGTGTTTCAGTACAGATGCTAGAAAGTTACCGCACATCTTCAATATTCACCAACAACAACAACAATGTAACACTCGGCATGTTCAGTTCCTACCTTCACAAGACGCTTCAACCTCTATACAGAGCAGACAGCCAGACTCGAGCTTCCACGCTCTCATCCCCCACAGAGCTCCTCGACTCCACCCGCATTCAGAGTGCCACGCTCTACGACTCTTGCACCACATCTGAGGTCTCCACCCTCGGCCTCAATCAGCACTCTGCCCTGCTCCAGACTTCATCTCAATTTCTAAGACACTTCACTACTCTGCCAACAGAGAGACTGCTGTAACCAAGGCTATACTAAATATATAAAATAACACTAAACTGTGTGTCTAATCAAACAAATATGTACATGTAATCATACGTTACAGTATTTATTTGGACTAATTTTAATAATTTAAATAATATTTATTAAGCGGACTGTGTATTTATTTATTTACTTTTCACCAATAAATTAAAACATCACACAACTTAGGGGAGGGTTATAATTTCAACTACACGAAAATCAATTCACAAGTTGTCAGTTTGAATTAAATTAATTATTGTTAAATCATATTATTGATCTAAAATATGGTTTGGTGGTTATTTAAAATTTTCACAGCTTAGCTGTTATGGTAGTTGTGGGTAGCCAGCTGGATTAATGGTCTCGCGGGTCGTGGCGTTGTTAGTGTTCAGGATGGGACAAGAATCAGTCACGTGGTCTTCTAGCGACGCTCCACATTAGTAACCTAGTCTTGGTTAACCAGCCAATGAGTTACACCGTAAAATGTACTACACACGATATATTCATTTTATATGTATTGATTAAATAATGATTCCCCCATTTTGCACCTGCAAGATAACGTAAGCTTTAAAGGGTTGATAGATGTTAATCTTCTTGTTTGAGGAACTGTACACTTGAGACAGTTAAGCAAGTCCCAGCTGTGTCTGGGAACAAGTGACAGGATGAACAACCCAGCGGGTTTTCTTCCTATTGGAGAGTGTTGTACGTGTTGCTATGGCGGTATGTCCACTCAGAAGATGAGTGGCACTCTCCAATAAACTCGCCCCTCGGGGCAAAATTAAAAAAAAAAAAAAAAAATCTGAAATAAAGTGTGTTCAGTTTTCACCCTTGGTTGAGCTGTAATCAAATCAAATGCTGTAGGGGTTGTCTCAAATAAAATCAAATTCGGGGCATCTGACAGTTGAGTGGACAGCGCTTTGGATTCGTAGTCCTGATGTTCCGGGTTCGATCCCCGGTGGATGCAGAAACAAATGGGCAAAATATTTTTCACCCTGATGCTCCTGTTACCTAGCAGTAAACAGGTACCTGGGAGTTAGACAGCTGCTACTGGCTGCTTTCTGAGGTGTGTAACAAAAAGGAGGCCTGGTCGAGGACCGGGCCGTGTGGATGCTAAGCCCCGAAATCATTTAAAGATAACCTCAAGAAGAAGGGGTATTTTATACCCTAAAATACTCCTTACCCTTCCTAGGAACTGATGGTGACAACTTGTATATCACAAATACAAGGGATGACGGACAACAAATTTCACCATCCGGGTTTCAAAAGGGCTAATCCCTCTCTTCTCTCCTCGGGCTTCGTCTTATCATGCGCTTATATCCACTAGTGGAAAATGGGTTTTGTTTGACTTCATTTTAGTAATAGAAATTAAGTTCGGTCCTTGGAAAGGCCTTTGTGATGCTCAAAGTCCACAGACTGTTGTTTTAAAGATTAATTTATATTATTGATGAAGTTCATTTTGGTCACATTGCTGTGTAATTCTTATTTTCTAGCATAAAGTTGCCCTGTACACATTGTTATTCTTCTTAAATAATATTTTATTTATTTAATATTTATTTAACAAAAAAACTAACTTTTCACTTGCATCTTATGCTAAAAGTTAGTAATTGGTGTTGGAATTTCCAACAGGATGGGGAGGTGGGAGGTAATGATCTGCCTGTCCACTGTCAGACGCCTGTGATTCTTCTCAATGGTCTCTACTTGCCAGGAAATTACCAGTGGTATGGTGTCGTCACCTTCTGTGCTTCATTTAGTAGCTTCTTACTGGTGGTAGAGTCTGCCTCGCTGCTACACACTCACGATCCCGTATATGCCGATGTTGATCATAGCAGGTGAGTCGGGAACGTATCCTGTAGTTCCGACACCCTACTCCCCTTTCATAAGTCACCTTGAAATGATCTTCTGACTGGCCACTGATGGCTGTGGACCACTGAATGTCTTTCATTTCGGGTCACACTCGCACTATACTCACTTTTAGGAGTTAAACCAGTATCATGTACGTGGCAAAGAACACATCTGCGAGTCACCGAGATCATTTTCTGAATACAGCCTCCATTCCAGCATGTCACCAACCTTCTCTAGAGAATGCACGTCTGCGTGCATTCTCCTTTCTCACCTTGGAGTTGAGGATGCACGCAGAGTATCCCAGCTGCCTGTCCATAGCAGACCTTACACTGTTATGCTGGCCTCACGGTCATGATTGCTGCCCACCTGATCATCCTTGGGGATAATTGTTGACCAGGATTGCATGATGGCTCTTGTAGTTGCCCAGAGGATGAGGCTGTAAGGAAACACACTTGTCTCCTTAGCCCCAGCCTCCAATAGAAAAGATGATCCCAGATCTCCAAGATACTGAGCTGCAATCTGACTGCAACCTGCGGAAACTTCCCCGGGAATCTCTGCACGGTCACTCCGAGAGTTATTCCAGAGTTGGCTGCTGTTCAGCCTTTGTAACACTGGGAAATCACGGATTTTATAGAGTTGACCATGTTGTCTGCCTCTCACGACTATATAGGTGTAATGGGGCCTTCCTGTGCTGCCACACTCTACTCAGGAGATCGCTTCACGTCACACGACCTCGGGTCTCTTCCCCATTGATTGCTCCTGTTAGCCTTCACCCAATCATCTCCGTCATGAAATTTCGTTGTCCTCTCTTCTCTGATTTCCGGTAGGATTCTATTAGTTACCTTGTTGTCTTTACTAGTTTGGTTGTAGTAGTGATACACACTGTCGTTGCTTCAAGGATTTTATTGGGTAAGGCAACATGATACATGTGAAACCCCAAGATCTTGCCTAACTCAAGGTCTGTGTGAATTCTGAGACCTACCTCAGAGCGGGCAGTGCTGACTCCGTGGAGTGTGACGTCATGTGCCTAACCGCCTCTGATTGGTTATACACCAACCGTCTTACAATTTGAGGGCTAACGTCGCTAGGATACGCGACCAATTCGATGTCCCTTGTCGACAAGCTCTGGATAGAAAATTACAATGATTCTGAAACGACCTCGATGGGATACAATGATGGCATTATATGTAAAAATGCGGATTAAACATTAAAAAATGGCTCGGGTGTGCGTTTATAGTAACACCGTTTGGCATGTGCACAAAAATAAGAATATAATTTATACAGGGAAAATTAATTGGAACAGAGTATGAAGAACATATGCATCACTTAAGATCATATATGAACAATACAACTCAATGTAATGCCTAAAACAAAATTATCAACATCTTGTATAAATGACATGTGCTCGGGAAATAATAAGTCAATTATCTGAGTTAATGGAATGAGTTAGGTCATAACATCCACAATGAATTTGATAATTAGATAACAAGAAAAACAATTAATGTACAATATTTACAATATATTTGCAAGGACTAGATCAAAAAGGATAACAGCTTGGTGATAGCAGTTAGGAATCACTGGCCTCAGTGTGGTTGCTAGAAAATTAATGGAACTGTTGATGACATGCACTGTAAAAATGCAAATGACACAGTAGACTTAACAATGGAGTATGATTAGGACACAGAGTTAATAGTAGTATATACATTGCATTATACAGTAATAATAGGACACATAGGGTAGAGGTACTGGGAAGTAAGGCAACAAACAAGAGAACTCATTCGTCCAGGAGACAAACCAGAGTTCTCTGGTTTGGCCAAAAATATATAAATAATAATAAATAATAAATAAATGTTTATTTAGGTAAGGTACATACATACAATTGTTTTGTACAAAGATTGGTTGACTTATAGGTAGAGCTAGTACATACAATGCCTAAAGCCACTATTACGCAAAGCGTTTCGGGCATATAAATAAAAGTGATAACTGCGGAATGCACTAATTATAAATTCTGTGAATGTCAACACCTAGTTCATTAAGAGCGCTATACAATTCTGGCTCTGACTGAAGGTCAGGAACAGATGAAACTGCATGTGTCAAGCTCTCATCTGGGAAGTTTATTTCGTTAACATCTAGCCAATAAGCTTGTGGTGAGTGCACAGTAGAGACAAAGGATCTAGATCTGAGATTATAGGTGCTGGCATGGAGTGACTACATAAAGTGGTCTGTCAACCACAGGTGGTGGTGTCCCTGGGTTGGTTCATTGTTATCTTCCACGTCAGTCTCGTCAGCAGTCATTTTAGCTAACTTCATGTGATCTATATGTTCGTTTATATACTCTCCTGTTAACAAATTCTTAAGTTTGTACTTATTACCCTTGATAAGCTCATTTGCCTTATATGGACCGAATTTTTTTTAGCTTGTACATAGGGCCAGACCTGTGTTGGTTAAGTACAATTACTTCAGATCCGACAATTATCTTATTGGGCTTAGCTCGTGAATTCCTTGCTCGAGTGAACTCTGCTCTTGCCTTGGACAATTGTTCTCAGATTTTCTTGAAAACTAGTTGCATTTGTCTACGCTTTACTTTAACAAAATCTAGGTTATACAAGGGAGTAGGGGCTACATTAATAAATTCATTAGGGAGGGTCATATCTGTATCATAAAGAATAGCATGAGGAGTCTCATGTAGAGGCATTAATTGAAGAATTTATGGCACACTGAATTAAGGGTATAAACACATCCCAATTACTGTTATCAAAATGTTACGTGACTCAAGGAATCTAACGCTATCCTGTTAGTACGCTCTGCTAACCCCTTACTTGATAGATTATATGGCATATTACTATCTTTTATTATTATATAAATCACACAAGCTAGTTAAGAGTCTATTACTGAACTCGGGACCGTTATTTGAGAGAATTTCTTTTGGCATACTATATCGTCAAATTATTTGGTCATGTAATGCACTGACTACTTTTCAGAGCACTACTTTATGCACTGGTTTCTGTAGTTTTGTTTGGGAAAGTAACTAGTTCACAATACCATGGATAAATGATCAAGTGTTTGTTCCCCTTTTCCGTTTGTCAAATTTGTCAACAAATCCATTAATTTGGTGTTCTCAAGGTGTTTTAGTTGCTGGGTGCACATGAATTGGGTTAGGTCCCAGGACGTGTCCCTTATACTGTAAGCAGGTTAAACATCTGTCAACATAATGAGCGATCTCTTTAGCCATTTTGGGCCAAACATACTTCACTATACCTTGCTGGAGTGTACGTACCTTTCCTGGATCGTACTTGTGGGAGCATCATGGATAATCCTTAAAATAGTTGGAACCAAAACAGCTGTAACAACTGACGACACTTCCTCGGGAATGTTCCTAGCTTTACTACTCTACACAGTAAATTGTCTAACATCAATAACTTTTAATGGTACTGGGGGTTTGTGAATATGACAGTATCTTGCTTGGTCAAAAACCTAATGACAGGTGCCCATATGGGGGTCTTGTCTCTGTTCTGTCTCGACTACTGTAGCGTCTAATGCTAGGTAAATTACATGAATTGCAGCTACCTTTTTTTTTTTTTTTTTTTTTAAACAGAGCAAGTACAGCGTATAGTAACCATATAAACAGGAAAGCACAGAATAACAAAGAACACAGAATAACAACAACACAGATAACAAGTAACACAGTTCAACACAAAAGTGAAAACAAAGAATAACATAAAACACATAAGAACACACACACACACACACACACACACACACACACACACACACACACACACACACAATTCCCCAACAATTTTCCCCAACAAGAAATTTTCCCCAACAATTTTCCCCAACAAGAAAAGGGATAGACAGGAGGCACTGAACAACAGGCCAGTGTCCCTAACCTGCATACCATGCAAGCTGATGGAGAAGATTGTACGAAAAAAACTAGTGGAGCATCTGGAGCGAAGGAACTTTGTAACACAGCATCAACATGGGTTCAGGGATGGCAGGTCCTGCGTCACAGGGTTACTTGAATTCTACGACCAGGCAACAAAAATAAGGCAAGAAAGAGAAGGGTGGGCAGACTGCATATTTTTGGATTGTCAGAAAGCCTTTGATACAGTGCCACACAAAAGGCTAGTGCGAAAGTTGGAGATGCAGGCTGGAGTGAGAGGGAAGGTACTCCGGTGGATAGAGGAGTACCTAAGCAACAGGAGACAACGAGTCTGTGTGAGGGGTGAGGTCTCAGATTGGCGAGACGTCACAAGTGGAGTCCCGCTGGGGTCAGTCATTGGACCTATACTGTTTCTGGTATATGTAAATGATCTCCCAGAGGGTATAGATTCGTTCCTCTCAATGTTTGCCGACGATGCAAAAATTATGAGGAGGATTGAAACAGAGGATGATAGTAGGAGGCTACAAGATGACCTGGATAGACTGAGTGAATGGTCCAACAAATGGCTGTTGAAGTTCAACCCGAGTAAATGCAAAGTAATGAAACTAGGCAGTGGAAACAGGAGGCCAGGCACAGGATACAGAATAGGAGATGAAGTACTTAATGAAACAGACAGAGAGAAAGATCTAGGAGTTGATATCACACCAAACCTGTCTCCTGAAGCCCACATAAAGAGAATAACGTCTGCGGCATATGCGAGGCTGGCTAACATCAGAACGGCGTTCAGGAACCTGTGTAAGGAATCATTCAGAATCTTGTACACCACATATGTAAGACCAATCCTGGAGTATGCGGCCCCAGCATGGAGCCCGTACCTTGTCAAGCACAAGACGAAGCTGGAAAAAGTCCAAAGGTATGCTACTAGACTAGTCCCAGAACTAAGAGGCATGAGTTATGAGGAAAGGCTGCGGGAAATGCACCTTACGACACTTGAAGACAGAAGAGTAAGGGGGGACATGATCACAACCTACAAAATCCTCAGGGGAATCGACCGGGTAAACAAGGATGAACTATTCAACACTGGTGGGACGCGACCAAGGGGACACAGGTGGAAGCTGAGTACCCAAATGAGCCACAGAGACGTCAGAAAGAACTTTTTCAGTGTCAGAGTAGTTAGTAAATGGAATGCATTAGGAAATGATGTGGTGGAGGCTGACTCCATACACAGTTTCAAATGTAGATATGAATCTACATTTGGAATCTGTACACCAGTTGATTGACGGTTGAGAGGCGGGACCAAAGAGCCAGAGCTCAACCCCCGCAAGCACAATTAGGTGAGTACAATTAGGTGAGTACACACACACACACACACACACACATACACACACACACACACACACACACACACACACACACACACAAACAAAAGCAGTACTACCCAGATGGGGCGCGCCAAAAGCGTCAGTAATTACAAAAGCGCACAAGGAGCACAATAAACCAAGGGTAAATTATAAACAGGAATACACATACAAAGAAACACATACAAAAATAACACAAACGCAAAACACACGCACCATGCGCCACACCACACAACAGCAGACAACACACGCACCATGCGCCACACCACACAACAGCAGACAACACACGCACCATGCGCCACACCACACAACAGCAGACAACACACGCACCATGCGCCACACCACACAACAGCAGACAACACACGCACCATGCGCCACACCACACAACAGCAGACAACACACGCACCATGCGCCACACCACACAACAGCAGACAACACACGCACCATGCGCCACACCACACAACAGCAGACAACACACGCACCATGCGCCACACCACACAACAGCAGACAACACACGCACCATGCGCCACACCACACAACAGCAGACAACACACGCACCATGCGCCACACCACACAACAGCAGACAACACACGCACCATGCGCCACACCACACAACAGCAGACAACACACGCACCATGCGCCACACCACACAACAGCAGACAACACACCACAGAATCGAGAACACAATAACAAACATGGTAATATAACACTGTAAATACAACATAGTAAGTAAATGCAGGAAAATAACAAAGGAATACAACATAGCAATACACAGCACAGTACATAAAATAAAGGAAACAGAACACATTAGCATTACATAGTAAAATAACATAGTAAAAAATAAAGGAATCGGTATAGTACAAACCGACATTGGAACATATAACACAGTAAAATGACACAGATAACAGAACAAATTGTAAAAAAACAAACACACAAACAAACAACACATGCCACCCATACGGGGCGTGCCAACAGGAACCATAATGAAAAGCACATAACACAAGGCAGCAAGACAAAATGACAATGAACACAAGCATACAAAAAACACACAACAATGGAACACATACGAAACAAACACAGCCACCCAGCACACAAACCCGACCCCCACAGACAGAGGACGGCCAGCCACCAAGCAGAAAAAACACCCACGCACCGGACACATGGAGAGAGACGAGCCACGCAACACAACACACCCATACCCACCCACACAC
Organism: Procambarus clarkii; assembly: GCF_040958095.1. Lineage (NCBI taxonomy): Eukaryota > Metazoa > Arthropoda > Malacostraca > Decapoda > Cambaridae > Procambarus > Procambarus clarkii. Next base: position 47,496,479 of record NC_091165.1, on the reverse strand, counting down.
AAACAAAATCCTGCCACACAAGGTAACCAAGCAAACCCCAGCACACACAAACCCCAAAGACAAACAAACACAGACCCCCCAAACCCCCACCCACCAGAGGGAACCGAACCAAAAGAACACACACACACACACACACACACACACACACACACACACACACACACACACACACACACACACACACACACACAGTAACCCACAACCTACACCAACGCAGCACCCCGGACATACTCGACCGTGAACCAAGCATCAAAAACCCTAGGAAAGGAGCGACGCAACCACCACATAGTATAAGACAGACGGCCTTTCAAAAACCCCAAAATCCTCCCCACCCCATACCCCTCCATCCTTCCAACCCATAAACAAAAAATATAGTCCGGTAACAACACCCCGAGCGTGTTACGCACCCGCCTGGAGCCCCGAGGGAACGAAAAAAACAAAAACCGCAATAGGTCGACCTGCACCCCTGGACCACAAAAGGCTGCAATGACATCCCGCAACCACCCAACCAAACCCTGAACCCGCGCACAAAAATAAAAGACGTGCAACTGAGTTTCATGTCCCCCACAATGAACACAACTATCAGAGGCGACCAAACTCAACATAATGAGCCTCGCATTCGTAGCCAAAGACTCATGCAAATATCGAAAAACCAACCAACTCGCGGGTCCGTGGCGCAATACACGGCCCACTCAACGCCTCCCACACATTCCCCCAGTCGAAACAAGGGTACAAACTTTCGACCCTGGGAGGCATCCGAGAGGCAAGCGCCCCATACACCTCCCGACAACCAAAAGAGACAAACCCAGGAAATCGACAAAGTGCCTGAAGGATCAAAACCGCCCACGAATACACTGGAGGCGTATACAGGGACACCTCCTGGCAACGATCCAGATCAAGCAAAAAACTAAACCGCATAGAGCAGTAAAACAACCCCAAGGAGTTTAACCCACCCCTTAACACCAAACTCCTCCGAACCGACCCCCAAAACAAAGCCAACGCCTTCACATAGACATCAGGAATACCAATTCCACCTTCTGACACCTTAAGACATAACGTAGATCGACGAACCAGATGATACCGGCCACACCACACATAACGATACACCAAACCCTCCAGAGCACGAGCCTTCCGCCGATCAAACGGAAAACACTGCGCAACAAACCAGACCCGCGACAGAACCTTACAAGACACGACAATCGCCCACTGGTAAATAGTCAGGGCCCGTTGCGACAACATCCCCACAGCTACGCCCACCCCCCGCGAAACTGCCTCCCAATTAAACTCCAAAGACTGCACATACGACCTGAACCACGTAATCCCCAGAACCTGAATAGACTGAACCACCGGAAACCACAAACCAGACCACACCAAACGAGAGGCCCAACCCCCCAACCCCAGAAGACAAGACTTTCCACGATTGACCAAAGCCCCTGTAGCTGACTCAAACTGAAGCACCAAATCCTGAACAGCAGGCACAGAACCCTCAGAGGCAACAAACAAGACCGTGTTGTCCGCATAACCACAAATCTTGAGGGCCAAGCCATTCAGCAAACACGGTGAGACAACTGAACGACAAGCACACACTGTGCGAACAAAGGGCTCCTGAAACAGAATATAGAAAAGCATCGACAGAGGACACCCCTGTCGAACAGAACGCCGAATAGCGAAGGGAGCACTAAGGAACCCATTGACACACACCCTACTACTACAACCAGCATACAACATCCGTATCCAGCCCACAAACTGGGGCGGGAAACCAAACCTCTCCAGGACCCGCAAAACAAACCCAATTGACACGCGATCAAAAGCCTTGGACCAATCCAGGCTTATCATGGCTGTGGGAACACCAGACTCCTTCACATAGAGGAGCAAATCCCAGAAAAGGGAATTGCATTGCACCAACGACCTACCGGAACGCCACAAAACTGACCCCAAGAGATCACCGACCCCACAACCGAGCGCAAACGTCCAGCCAACAACTTGGAAATAATCTTGTAATCCACATTTAGCAACGTAATAGGCCGCCAATTTGCAAAAAAACGTAAGTCCCCCGGCTTCGGAAGAAGCCGCACAAGACCATCATTTTGCGAAACGGACAGAGACAAACTCCGAAGACAAAACCGAACCACCTCCAAAAAATCGGCACCAAGCACATCCCAAAACTCGACATAGAACTCCATCGGAAACCCATCCGACCCTGGAACCTTACCACGACGAAAGGACCGCACAACCTCCCAAAGCTCCGAAGGGCTTACCTCCCGCACAAGACCCACACAATCCATACCCGACAGCCCCGGTGCACAGTGTTGGAGGAAGGACTCCATCAACCCCTCATCCCCCGCAATCACCCCATACAAAGACTCCAATTCACCACGCACATAATGCAAAACCGCCCCCGTGTCCGACAAAACCGAACCGTCTGGCCGATGAAGACCTGCCAACAAAACAGAGGCACACCCCACCCGTTCCCCCGCAGTAAAAACTGCGAGAGCTTCTCACCACACAACCGTTCCTCCACCCCAGCCCGCACATGTACCCCCTCAGCCATCTCCTCCCTCAGCCCACAAATGAGATCCTTACACACCGAGATCTCCCGAAACCTATCTAAACCCTGATTCAGCAACCCATACAGGCGAAATAACCGTGCCTGCAAGACCCTCAACATACCAAACCTTCCCGACGCCTCCCGCTTCGCCAACACCCGAAAAAACGACCGACATTCCACCTTAGCCCACTCCCACCACTCCAGGACCGAGGGAAACGCCCCCTTCCGAGCAGCCAAAACAGTAGGCACGTAAAAACGATCAAGGCGAGAGCAAGCCCCACGCGAGAGAAAAGTGTACTCCAAAGGACCCCCCTTTGCAACACGGCCGCATCCCGAAACCCGCAACTCTTCACGGTAGCAGTCAAAGCCGGCGAGATATTCGCTGGACGAAGACTATTGCTATACCGCGGCGACGTAATACAATTTAAGTCCCCCCCCCCCAAAATCATCCCCCTCTTATCGTGCCGCAAAAAATGCAGCACATCACGGGAAAAGAAAACCTCCCGGTTCTGCCTCTGCGCTGCCCCAGATGGCGTGTACACATTCAAGAGAGAGACCTCAGACCCCAAAAAGGAGACTCGAACTAACAGCACCCGACCACCCTCGTCCATCTCCGTGTGAAGCACAGAAATCGGGGCCCGATTAGAAAGCAGGATCAACATACCTCCACGCAAGCCACGCGAAGGGTTTAACACCATCGTAAACCCCTCAGCCAACACATGTAACAACCCCACCTCCTGCACATTGTGCTCCTGCACAAAAGCCACATCCACCCTCCACTCACGCAGCATTGACACCAGGCCCAATTGCACAGCCACAGAACGCAAACCATTCACATTCAGCGAAGCACATGTTAATTTAGGATCCATTGGGAAAAGAGATAAACCCTGTCTAACCACAAAACCGTCAGACCGGTCCGGCCGACACCCCATGTATGGAAGCAGTAGCAGACGCCACCGGGTTCCCAGGCGACGGAGACGAACTCCCCACAGGGGGGGGGGGAGGCCAGAGTCCTTCCGGAACTTCATCACAAGGCCGTGATCATCACTGCCACAGTCCCCCGGATCCACCACCGCCCACTCCGGGCTCCATACCCCAGGGGACCCACATACGAGATCACCAGGAGGGTCCACAACACACCCTCCACCGCCGGGCACCGACGGGTCTACTACAGACACCGCCACACCCTCACCATCACCGACACTCGCATCAGGCTCTAACCTCCGCACCGAAGGCCCTCGGTCCCTGGAGCGACCACTCCTGTTCATCTTCCGGCGCTTCGTCTGAGAGCCAGGTTGACCCTGGACAGCAGTGGTGGAAGGACGACGAGAGGGGCGACCCCCTTCCAAGAACTCATCTGCCTCCAAGGGTTCCACACCAAGGGCAGAGGCACATACCAATCCAGGCGCACCAGAATCTGGCGCGACATCCTCCACCGGCGACAAAACAGGGCCACGGCCCACCGGAGCGGCTACATCTACGGCTATGGCAACCGGAGGCGGATGCACCTCCACATGCGTGACCACCGCACTACCACCCACACCAGGGGGGTCCATAGACATCGGACCCGGCACGTCAGCACCAGTGGGGCGCACCGCACCCACAATGCCATCATCACCGGTAGGTGCAGGGGAAGGGTTCAACCCGGCAGGATCATCCCCCAGGTCCACAAGGCCATGTAGAGGCGAAAAATCCTCTTCTCGGAAGACACTGACCAACCGGACGGTGCCATTACGGCAACCAGCAGCCTGGTGTCCAGCCATACAGCACCGAAAACATGTGCGCTCCTGTCCCGCATAAAAGCACTGCACCTTGAACCCCAGCAGCACCATCGACGACGGGATCGCCTTCCTCAGCTTCATGGTAATCGTGCGGATACCCATCAGGACGCCACGAAGATGGCCAGACTTCAGCACATTCGCCCGACAGGCGAGAACACTCCCATATCCTCCTTAGAAACGGCGGAGCAGGCTCTCTGGGAACTCAAACGGCAGCCCCCGCACCACCATAAATGTCACTGGAACACACAAGTCCGTTACAGAAACCGTACCCGCCGCGCCAGGCAAAGGTACAGTACGCCCATCATACTTGTCGACCACATCCCGGTACACCACAGCGTCAGTTAGCTTAACCAAGGCCCGATGTTCCCCAACCAGCTGCACACCACACACATCTGCTGGGTTGAGACCCAGCACATCGAGGAGAGCAACCTCCAACAATGAGTAGTTCACCTGCCCAGAGAAGGCCAGCTCAACCGTATCCACACGCTTCATAGGCGGCATGGGCAACGCCATCCCGCCAGGCCAGAGGCCACAAAAAACGCCACCAGCTGTGTGCACGCCAAACGTCCAGTAAAGATTGAGGAGCGAATGTAAACAGAACCGCTCCGCACGGCTGCCAAACAGCCAATCCCCTCCCATATGGGGGTCTTGTCTCTGTTCTGTGTCGACTACTGTAGCATCTAATGCTAGGTAATTTACATGAATTGCAGCTACTTGTCGAGAAAATGCATCAGCTACACCATTTTGCTTTCTTGTAATATAACTAAATGTGGGGTTGAACTCTTGAATTGTTAGTAAATATCTAGTAAACTTTCCAACAGGATTCTTATTCTTGAACAATGGAATTAATGGTTGGTGATCTGTAAGGACATGATCTGGGTAATTATAAATTGTATCCCTGAAATGTGTGAGTCCATACAACTGCTAAAGCTTCACGTATTCTTGCACTATAATTTTTTCCTTCTTTAGATAATGTACAACTAGCATAAGCTATTGCATGATTTATGTGACCTTCGGTTAGATGTAATGCGGCACCCAAGTAAACATCACTAGCATCTGTGACCAACGTAAAAGGTTAAGAAAAATTGGGAACCTATAGACAGATGACGAGATCAATGCTGCTTTGAGTTTTTTTAATGTTCTTGGGCGTCTTCCCAAACAGAGGGGTCCATATTTTCTTCGCAACTTGTAAAGTGGACCAGCTATAATATAGAGAATCCAGCAATAAATAAATGATAAAGTCCTACGAGACCTGTGAACGGTCTCTTGGCTTCTGCAGTATGAGGCGTTGGAAAATCACGGGCAGCAATAATTTTATATTCATTCATGGTAATGCCTGAAGGGGTGACTGTATGACCTAGGAAATTAATCATCCCCTTTAAAAATAAGCGCTTCGAGAGTTTTATTTTTAAATTTGCTTCTGCATGCTTTCCAAATACTTTCTCAAGGTTCTGAAAGCGAGTCTAAATATCTTGACATGATTGAGATCATCATGGTATACCAGGAGAGTACTCTATATCAATCTACGAAATAGATTCGTCATGAGCCTCGAAAAGGTTATTGAACTACTCCGCAGCGTGAGATTATGCCTACTGGGGTGGCCAGATGTGAATTACCTCATAGAGGACTGCACTGACAACAAGCAATTACTGCAAGAGCAGCTTATTCCTATAAAACTATGGCTGCGGCTCTAAACGCCTATTAGTCCAAATCCTTGTGGGACTATTATCCACTGGGTCGTGGAGCTCCTGTATTTGCTGAAAGCAGTTGTCAGGGATAACGCTATTGATTCTCACATCAAATTTATTGGTGTATGTGGCTATGAAATTGGCTCCAGTCTAAGTATCCAGAGTAACATATAATCCACTTCATATGTAATGCAGTCTAATACGGGGGACATGTGTATTGGAGGTGTGAACGAAAAGACACTTGAAGTTTAAAACATTTATTCATAAAACTTGACTATTGTGCCTTTGTATTCTTATTAAGTGTTACGTTAAAGTCCTTAGTGGCACGCTAGCAATACTATACAAGCCAGTATAGTTGAACTTACGATTCAGATCACTCGCGGCTTGAACATAAACTGAAAACAGTGGGTGATCACTCAGACGCAAGTACCAGTTTGTAACGACTGCGGCAAACTATTATAATACCAACAATAATTAAAGACACAACAGACAGACCTATCAGAGACAGTCCACCATGCATCAAGAAGTTAATTACGTTAAAGCTCGTCTCTCCGGATTGCAGTCAAAACAATCAATTGCGATACAATAATTTGACAAACACAACAATTGATCCAATCAATTTAAATCAAAACAAGTATCAACCAATTACGTTAATTAGTAACACTAATTGTTAATTACTGTCTCCTGGGCAGTCAAACAAAAGCAAGGTAATTTACGTTAGTGTCAATGATAAAGCAATCAAACAAGGCCTAACGAAGTTTATTAAACACTGGGTAATTAGCAATCAGCGAGTAACTGCATTAATTGCTGTCAGAGTCAATAAACTCTCAAAGAATTACGTTAACACTGAGCTGATCACTATGATCACTTGAACACTGATTAGTCACAAATTGCTAATTACCTCACTTCACTAATGATGGTATTAGTGACACTAATTACAATATCACTGACTTCACTTAATAATCGTAAATCAACAAAACACCCAGTCACATAGACCTACACAATACAGTATCAAATACATTGCTTAACCACAGTACTGAATGACACAACACAACACTGTCACTTAATGAATAACAAACAATAACACACACACTTTGGTAATCACCCCCTTACTTTAACAACTGCTTGTCTTCTGGAACGACAAAGAAAAAGACACACACGGGATGGTTAACCCCTGGGCTGCTGTTGCACTTATAACCTGCAACACGCCCAGGCGCAAGAAAAAAAACACTTTTATAAGACATATTATTTATTTATATATATATACAAGGTACATTGGGTTTATGAGAGTACATAGCATGGTATGTTTACATTCTTGAAAACCTACTAGTATGCACAGCGTTTTGATCAGGCCCATAATCTAACAGATGATAATAAGTATGTAATTTCTAGCAAAATTTATAAAATGTTAACAGGCACATTGTAAGAAAATTTGATAAAGATTAGTAGACACATTAAAGCACATTGATAGCACAAGTAAGATGACAAAAATTATCACAATGGTAAAGTTGTATGGCTTGGGTACATATATATCGGGGGAATTGGTAGCGCTAGATAGTGAGAGAGTTAAAAGCACTATATAGAGTGAAAGTTTAAAGCACTATATAGAGTGAGGGGTTTAGAGCACTATATAGAGTGAGGGGTTTAGAACACTATATAGAGTGAGGGGTTTAGAGCACTATATAGAGTGAGGGGTTTAGAGCACTATATAGAGTGAGGGGTTTAGAGCACTATATAGAGTGAGGGGTTTAGAGCACTATATAGAGTGAGGGGTTTAGAGCACTATATAGAGTGAGGGGTTTAGAGCACTATATAGAGTGAGGGGTTTAGAGCACTATATAGAGTGAGGGGTTTAGAGCACTATATAGAGTGAGGGGTTTAGAGCACTATATAGAGTGAGGGGTTTAGAGCACTATATAGAGTGAGGGGTTTAGAGCACTATATAGAGTGAGGGGTTTAGAGCACTATATAGAGTGAGGGGTTTAGAACACTATATAGAGTGAGGGGGTTTAGAGCACTATATAGAGTGAGGGGTTTAGAGCACTATATAGAGTGAGGGGTTTAGAGCACTATATAGAGTGAGGGGTTTAGAGCAGTATATAGAGTGAGGGGTTTAGAGCACTATATAGAGTGAGGGTTTTAGAGCAGTATATAGAGTGAGGGGTTTAGAGCACTATATAGAGTGAGGGGTTTAGAGCACTATATAGAGTGAGGGGTTTAGAGCACTATATAGAGTGAGGGGTTTAGAGCACTATATAGAGTGAGGGGTTTAGAGCACTATATAGAGTGAGGGGTTTAGAGCACTATATAGAGTGAGAGGTTTAGAGCACTATATAGAGTGAGGGGTTTAGAGCACTATATAGAGTGAGGGGTTTAGAGCACTATATAGAGTGAGGGGGTTTAGAGCACTATATAGAGTGAGGGGGTTTAGAGCACTATATAGAGTGAGGGGGTTTAGAGCACTATATAGAGTGAGGGGTTTAGTGAACTATATAGAGTGAGGGGTTTAGAGCACTATATAGAGTGAGGGGTTTAGAGCACTATATAGAGTGAGGGGTTTAGAGCAGTATATAGAGTGAGGGGTTTAGAGCACTATATAGAGTGAGGGGTTTAGAGCACTATATAGAGTGAGGGGTTTAGAGCACTATATAGAGTGAGGGGTTTAGAGCACTATATAGAGTGAGAGGTTTAGAGCACTATATAGAGTGAGGGGTTTAGAGCACTATATAGAGTGAGGGGTTTAGAGCACTATATAGAGTGAGGGGGTTTAGAGCACTATATAGAGTGAGGGGGTTTAGAGCACTATATAGAGTGAGGGGGTTTAGAGCACTATATAGAGTGAGGGGTTTAGAGCACTATATAGAGTGAGGGGTTTAGAGCACTATATAGAGTGAGGGGTTTAGAGCACTATATAGAGTGAGGGGGTTTAGAGCACTATATAGAGTGAGGGGTTTAGAGCACTATATAGAGTGAGGGGTTTAGAGCACTATATAGAGTGAGGGGTTTAGAGCACTATATAGAGTGAGGGGTTTAGAGCACTATATAGAGTGAGGGGTTTAGAGCACTATATAGAGTGAGGGGTTTAGAGCACTATATAGAGTGAGGGGTTTAGAGCACTATATAGAGTGAGGGGTTTAGAGCACTATATAGAGGGGTTTAGAGCACTATATAGAGGGGTTTAGAGCACTATATAGAGTGAGGGGTTTAGAGCACTATATAGAGTGAGGGGTTTAGAGCACTATATAGAGTGAGGGGTTTAGAGCACTATATAGAGTGAGGGGTTTAGAGCACTATATAGAGTGAGGGGTTTAGAGCACTAGGTAGGAAACATGAAGATGAAATTAGGTACCTTTTTGTTTTTTAATAAGTCAAAAGACAGCTTTTCAATTCATTAACGATTGTGTTCCATAGACTAGGTTTCTTTATTTGCATAGTGTTTACACAGATTAAGCTTGACTCTGGGGATATCAGTGATATTTATTTCTGGTGTATGGTGATTATGGGTCCTATTACATCTGTCCAGGAGTTTCAGAACAGGGTTTGCATTTAAGAACAGGGTTTTGTAAATGGTACTCATTAAAACAACAAGGGACCCTAGGGCTGCCAGCTTTCTTTTCCAGCGCCTCAGCGTAGCGATACAGAGGGGAAATGCGCACTGCATCCAGGGTTCCTGCCCGCCATCTGAGGAGCTGGAGGAACTCGACAACCTATGATAACCATCTTTGTAACCTATATGTAACTCCTTTTTTGTAACAAGGTTCAAATAAAGCAAATATATGTGTACATACAAAAGAATGGGGGTGGTAGGAGAAGATAATATTGGTGTTCAGTGAGAGACCACAAGGTCTCCTCTGAAAACTTTGTATTTTCTTCTCCGAGGCTATGGGTCCCCTTCTACTGCTGGCTACTGCTGTGAGGCGAGCAATGTCGTGTTGTGTTGTTGCAGCACCCAGGCACTCTGCAGCAACTTGGTCTACAATGGGGCCGTCCCAGCTGTATTGCTTGTGGGCTTTTGGGGATAGTGGTTGAGGTGATGGGCCTGCACGAGAGGCCCAATCTGTGGCACAGCGTGTAAAATTGGGATCATGTACACCTGCCAGTTGATGTAAGTGGGCAGGTAGAATTTCCTTCACAAGGTCTCCGGATGCTGATAAGGAGGACAGGAAGGCTGGAACAGCGATTTGCGTTGCTGTTCGAACTCCGAGGCCCCCAAGTCTTACGGGAAGAGAGGCTTGTTTCCACTGTAGGTCATCAAGAGAGAGGTTAAGGGCTTTTTCTAGCATTGATTTCAGTAACCGGTCATACTCACTTAGTTTTTGACTGCTGTAAGATGGTGAACACCTCAGAAAGTAGGTTAACCTGGGGAGGGACAGACATCTGGTGATGAGGTAGAGTGCATCATGAGCATCAATTGGCCCATATTTGGCCAATTGATGTACACGTACACGTACCCCTACAGCAGGAAGACCACCGGGTGCGAGAGCGCGATTTACTGGTCTTTGTGCCTAATGAAGCTGAGGGCTTCTTTGACCATTTCGAGAGGGTTGCTACCTTGAAGAAGTGGCAAAGAGCAGTGGGCGGAGCTGGTCCAGGGTAGGCTCACAGGTGGAGCTCGCGAGGCTTACAACATGCTTGACCTCAAGGAATGCACCAATTATGATGCAGTGAAGAGAGCAGTGCTTCACTCGTTTAAGCTGACTCCAGAGTGTTACAGGAAAAGGTTCCGAGAATGTACCGTTCGCCAGGTAAATCTTATGCAGAGATGGCGAGGGACATGGAAAGAAAATTTCTGAAGTGGTTGGAAGCTAAAGAAGCTAAGTCAGCTGAAGACATCAAACAGCTAATGGACATGGAAAAATTTATGTCCGTGCTCTCCCCTGAGATCAGGATTAGTCAAGGAGGCGGACATAAAAGACCTGAGGGCTGCTGCTGACAGAGCTGACATGTTGGAGGAAGCCTTGCGACCACGCAGCGGGGGTGGAGACCAATGACCTTCACAACCCAGGCCAACATGGATTTCGAGCGGGAAGATCGTGCCTCTCGCAGCTACTTGAGCACTACGACAAAGTCACTGAGGCATTAGAAGAGAAACAGAATGCTGATGTGATATACACGGACTTCGCAAAGGCTTTCGATAAATGTGACCATGGCGTGATAGCACACAAAATGAAGTCAATGGGAATAACCGGTAAAGTAGGACGCTGGATACTCAGTTTTCTGTCAAACAGGACTCAGCGAGTAACTGTCAACCATATAAAATCTAGTCCAAGTGCAGTGAAAAGCTCTGTACCTCAGGGTACAGTCCTTGCACCGCTGCTTTTCCTTATTCTCATATCAGATATAGACAAAAATACAAGTCACAGCTTCGTATCATCCTTTGCAGATGACACAAAAATCAGTATGAAAATTACCTCGGCTGAGGACATTGAAAAACTTCAAGCTGATATTAATAAAGTTTTCGACTGGGCATCAGAAAATAACATGATGTGCAGGCGATGAGTCACAATAACGTGGCTGAAGTTATTGTGACTTGAAGTTATTGTATTGTCAAGTCACAATCGACTTGAGAATGGTCCAGGACGGACCGAAACGTCGTCGTCCCTTCAATTTCTAGTGTGTGGTCTGGTTAACATGATGTTTAACAGTGATAAATTCCAGGTACTCAGGTACGGTAAAAATGAGGACCTTAAACATAATACAGAGTACAAAACACAATCAAATGTACCCATAGTAGGAAAACAGCATGTAAAGGATTTGGGAATAATAATGTCTGACGACCTAACGTTTAAGGAGCATAACCAAGCAAATATTGCGACAGCCAGAAAAATGATAGGATGGATTACGAGAACTTTCAAATCCTGGGATCCCATCACAATGGTTGTACTCTTCAAGTCACTTGTGTTGTCCCGTCTTGAGTACTGCTCAGTTCTCACTTCCCCCTTCAGAGCAGGAGAGATTGCTGAAATAGAGGGAATACAGAGAACATATACGGCACGCATAGACGCAATAAAGCACCTAAATTATTGGGATCGTCTCAAAGCCCTCCAAATGTACTCACTAGAAAGAAGACGAGAGAGATATCAAATAATATACACCTGGAAGATACTGGAGGGCCAAGTACCAAATCTACACAGTAAAATAACAACGTACTGGAGTGAACGACATGGAAGAAAATGTAGAATAGAACCAATGAAGAGCAGAGGTGCCATAGGCACAATCAGAGAACACTGTATAAACATCAGAGATCCGCGGTTGTTCAACGTCCTCCCAGCAAGCATAAGAAATATTGCCGGAACAACCGTGGACATTTTCAAGAGGAAACTAGATTTATTCCTCCAAGGAGTGCCGGACCAACCGGGCTGTGGTGGGTATGTGGGCCTGCGGGCCGCTCCAAGCAACAGCCTGGTGGACCAAACTCTCACAAGTCGAGCCTGGCCTTGGGCCGGGCTTGGGGAGTAGAAGAACTCCCAGAACCCCATCAACCAGGTATCAACCAGGACCGCACCGACCGCCAGTATACTACAGTTAAGGGAGTGGTTTTAGGAAGACAGACGGATGGAGGACAGGAACGAGTTCTCCCAAGTCCCACCTCTCGAGTGGAGACGGTAGGGGACTGAAAAGTTCTGTGGAACCAGTCAAGAAGCCCCTAGCTGAGAGTGCCGGATCTGTTGTTGTGCTGAGGGACGCTACGAGGGAGACGACGGAAGGCGCGAGGAAGACCCACGGAGCGACGGCCTCTGGAGGCGTTGCCAGGGCGAGCGGTGGTGGAAGGTCACTGCCAAGAAGGGTCTGCTGCTACAACTGTGAGGATATGGAAACTTCGTGCGGGATTGCAAACGCCCTAAGCAGCGGGGGAACGTTGCTTTCATTTGGATGGAGGACCAAGTGGCCGAGATCGTGCGAGGTGAGTCCGTACCAAGTGTGGAGAAGAGAATTCATCCGTTCGTGTGTGAAGGGATGGTAAGGATGGGGGAGGCAGACCCCGTTCCGGTGAAGATATTGAGGGACACCGGGGCTGATTTTACCCTGGTGAGTAGAACCCTGTTCCCTGAGGGTTACGAGAATACCAGTGTGGGGGTGGCTGTTGTGACCACTGTGGGAGGCCCAGTGAGGATGCCCCTGCAAAAGGTAACTTTGGATTCTGATTATGGCTGCCAGACTCTAGTGGTAGGGGTCTGCGCCTTGATGCCCAAGATGGAGGCGCAAGTCATCCTTGGGAATGACGCCTGTGGAGGACGTGTCCTCCCTAACCTCGTGAAGGGCCAGGAGTGCTTGGAGCACTACAGAGAGAAAGGCGGAGTATTAGACGCTTGTGGAGGCGAGAAGGGAATCGCCGAGGTGGCGTTCCCTGTATGCGCTGTGATCCCAAAGCGGTGCAACGAGCACGGAGTGAGTGAATCTGATGGGGCTGAAGAAGAGATGTCTGACAGCCTGGGAGTCGATCACCTCTTCATGGAACCCGGAGAACAAGTGGAGGCCGAAGGCCAAACCGGATGGTGAGCTACAGGTGACCCTCGTCAGTTCTCTTAGGGTAGACCGCGCTCATCTGGGGGAGTTACAGTAGTTGGAGTTCCCAGAATTGATTCGGGAGGCCAAAGGAGGACGTGCTGGTCCCGAGAGGGCCACACGTTTTTATCTGCAGGATGGGATGCAGATGAGACAATGAAGGCCTGTGAGAATGGAGGTCAGAGAGGAATCGCTAGGTATGGGGCACCAGGTAGTGTTGCTGGCCAGTACAGAGCGGCAGTGCTGGATCTGTCGCACTCTGTGGATTCTGCAGGTCACCTGGGAGTGACCAAGACTCTATGCAAGATCAGGGATCATTTCTACTGGCCGGGTATGGACGCCGATGTGATTCGTTACTGTAAGACTTGCTTACCTTGCCAGAGAGCAGGAAAAAGTGTACCGGCGATACCAAAGGCCCCGTTAGTCCCTGTTCCTGCATTTGGGCCAGCGTTTGAACGCCTGTTAGTCGACGGGGTAGGACCGTTGCCACGGACGAAAAAGGGAAACACTTACCTGATGACCATCATGTGTGCGGCGACAAGGTTCCCGGAAGCAGTCCTGATGCGACGCTTGACGTCAAAAGGTGTAGCCGGCCTGTTGCAGCGTTTTTTCTCTTGGGTGGGAGTGTAGCCCAGGGAAATACAGACGGACTGTGGGAGTGTATTCCAGTCCAAGTGGTTTAGACAGACCGTGTCGAATTGGGGAGTAACTCAGATTCGGTCGTCGCCCTACCGACCGCAGTTGCAAGGGGCAATCGAAAGGTTTCATTCCACACTGAAAACCATTCTGAGTGTGTTCTGTGCGGAACAAGGAGCTGAGTGGGATGAGGCAGTGTACCCTGCATTGTTTGCTATACGGAACGCTGTAGTGGAGTCGCTGGGTTTCTCACTGTTCCAACTGGTATATGGACATGAGGTACAGAGTCCTCTATCCATGCTGAGAGAGCAATGGGCGCCAAGAGTGACCATGGGAACGGTCAACGAATATGTGCAGAAATTTAAGGAGCGTGTCGCATTGGCGAAAGAACTAGCGAGAAAACATTTAAAGGCAGTGCAGCAAAAGATGTCAGAGTTGTATGACAAGAAAGCTACTCCAAGAGAGTTCCAGGTTGGGTCCCAGGTTATGGTGTTACTGCCAGGGAAGAGCCGTGTGACCAAGTCACGATTTGAGGGACCATATAATGTGCTAAGACGATTGCGTCTAGTGAGCTATGTAGCCAGCAAGCCAGACAAACCCCGCAAGACACAGGTGTGTCATATTGACCGTCTGAAGCCTTTCTTCCCTGCAGGAGGAGGAGCCGCCGTGCAGGACGGAACAATGCCACGAGAACTACAGCAGAAAGTGGTCTTATGCGTGCAGGTGAATCAAGAGATTCCAGCAGAGGAAGGAAAATGGTCCAGGGCGGACGGCACCCATCTCTCCAATGCTGAGAGTTTGGAGAATATCGAAGTCAAGCTTCAACACCTGGAAGGAAGACAGAGAGCGGACCTGACGGACCTGCTGAGAGAGAATGCATCTCTTTTTACTGACGTGCCCCGACGCCACAAGAGTGTGACGCACGAGGTAGAGGTGAGGGACGCCAGGCCCATTAAACGGTGTGCTTATAGGGTCAGCCCTGAGAAGCGGGAATTGATGAGGAAAGAGGTAGAGTATCTTCTCGAACGACCTTGCCGAGCCTAGCAACAGAGTGGAGTTCCCCGTGTTTGCTTGTTACGAAAAGCGACGGCACATAACGCTTTTGCACGGACTACAGGAAGGTGAACTGTCACTGTGGCAGATTCCCACCCCATGCTCAGGGTGAGTGATTGCATCGATCAGGTGGGTAGTGTCAGATATGTGTCCAAGGTCGACCTGCTCAAGGGGTATTACCAAATCTCGTTAACTCCCGAGGCTAGAAACATATCAGCTTTTGTGACACCGGATGGGCTGTATCAGTATAAAGTGTTGCCCTTCGGGATGAAAAACAGCGGGAGTTGATTTCAACGTATGATGAACGAGTTGCTAAAGGGAGCCACAGGCTGCACTGTATACATTGACAATATAGTAGTCTACTCCGACGATTGGGAGGCACATCTAGAGCGACTCAGGGAGCTGTTCAGGAGGCTGGAAGATGCTAACCTGACCGTGAACCTAGCCAAGAGTGAGTTTGGGAAGACCCATCTAGAGTACCTAGGTTTCGTCATCGGTCAAGGAAAGGTGACCCCTGTGGACCACAAGGTATCAGCTATTAGAGTATCCAATACCCAGGACACGGAAGGAATTGCTGAGGTATCTTGGAATGATTGGATACTATCGTGGTTTTTGTAAGACCTTTTCTACGATAGCACATCCTCTGACAGTTACTCTCTAAAAATACACAATGAAAGTGGGGAGAGGCCTGCCAGGAACCGTTCGAGAAGACGAACCTGATGACAGAGGCCCCAGTGTTGATATCCCCAGATTTTACAGCCAGGTTCATTCTGTACATAGATGCCAGTGATGTAAGGATAGGAGCCATGTTGGTCCAGGAAAGGAGCGAGGTACATAGGCCTGTCGCATTTTACTCCAAGAAATTCGTGAAGTACCAGCATGCCTACAGTACCGTCGAAAAGGAGGCTTTGGCTTTAGTAATGGCCCTAAAGCACTTCGACGTGTACGTGGGAGGAGGGGCGAGGCCTGTTCTTGTTTTTACAGATCACAACCCTCTGACCTTCTTGTATAAGATGAGAAACCCCAAGCAAAGGCTGACAAGGTGGGCATTACTACTACAAGAATACTGGTTAGAAATTAAGCACATCAGAGGGAAGGACAACGTGGTAGCGGATGCCCTTTCCCGAGTACACTAAACCGATATGACTGTTGTTTTAAGGGGAGGGGTATGTGCCCGTGTTCCCCGCCTTGTATTTCTCCCACGCCAGCTGTAAGAGTCATATCTACTCTACCCGAACGTTCTCTGCCTTCCAGGGAACAACTTGACATATGTGGGAGCATGAGGTGTTCTCGCGTTGGCGAGAAATTAGCTAAAGAAGAGTGTTTTGGCCAGTGGC
The DNA here is from genome assembly GCF_040958095.1 of Procambarus clarkii. Taxonomy (NCBI): domain Eukaryota; kingdom Metazoa; phylum Arthropoda; class Malacostraca; order Decapoda; family Cambaridae; genus Procambarus; species Procambarus clarkii. Next base: position 47,479,930 of record NC_091165.1, on the reverse strand, counting down.
TTAGGCCCTTTTGGACGCCGAGATGGTGCCAGCCCCTACGTTTTCCCGCCAAGATGTTATGACGTCAGTGGCACCAGATTGGTCAAGAACGGTGATGTGGTACAGGGAGCCAATGAGAAACGCCCCCAGCAGGTCACGAGTGAAGGGGGGTACAGGCGGCGTGCGACTGTGGCGCAAGGAGTTAGATACGACACGTCGTCAAGGGCGGACGTGCGATAGAGGGTCCTATCAGTTTGAAAGTTTTTGCCCCTCTCCGGTGGACATACACGTCACCAGTGGTCTGCAAGCATCTTGTGAGGTCTTCCTGAACTCCGTGAAGCGGACAGAAGAAGGAATTGACGGGAAACGAGCAACAAGTGCTCCAGTGACAGGTGTTTAACAAGAGTGGAGTCTGGGCAGTGACGTCAGAGACGACTGTACAGTTTCACCAGTCGGGTGAGGACGTAGTGGCTGGGCCAATTCACCGTGTGGAAGGAGAAGAAAAAACTAGCTGGGAATACGAACGACTGCAGCCATTAGTAAGGACTGTAGACGTAGTTGTGAGGAGGAGGCGATGGCGAGGAGACCGACCCTTCAAGACGTTGTGGAGGAGCATGGAACCTGCAGAGGGAAGCAGCACGGAGAAGACGCGTTTTTGGGCGTTGGTTGAAGTCAAGGGAAGAGTATCAGTGTATGTCGGGGTGTTCCCTACAGCAAGTCATGAGCCGGGACCAGGGTCTTCAATTCAACCCTCAACCGAGGACGAGTCCACGTCGTTGATGGTGGAAGTAGGTAATTCAGTTCCCCCCCCCCTACCATTCCTCTTTAGTTAGCTATTAGCCAGAGTATCTCTCTGTCGTGAGCAGGGCTCACCAATGTCTATGTTTCTAATAGAACACAGTTGTGAAGGGAGATGCTATAGAGCTCTCACGAGATATATATATATGGTGTGTGATTGCACCTGCGGTTTGATGAAGAGATTGTTGTGTGGCTGGAGTGTCATTTATAAGTTTGTGCCAGAGGAGATATATATATATATAATATATATATATATATATATATATATATATATATATATATATATATATATATATATATATAATGTCGTACCAAGTAGCCAGAACGCACTTCTCAGCCTACTATGCAAGGCCCGATTTGCCTAATAAGCCAAGTTTTCATGAATTAATTGTTTTTCGACTACCTAACCTACCTAACCTATAAAGATAGGTTAGGTTAGGTTAGGTAGGGTTGGTTAGGTTCGGTCATATATCTACGTTAATTTTAACTCCAATAAAAATAATTGACCTCATACATAATAAAATAGGTAGCTTTATCTTTTCATAAGAAAAAAATTAGAGAAAATATATTAATTCATGAAAACTTGGCTTATTAGGCAAATCGGGCCTTGCATAGTAGGCTGAGAAGTGCGTTCTGGCTACTAGGTACGACATATATATATATATATATATATATATATATATATATATATATATATATATATATGTCGTACCTAGTAGCCAGAACTCTCTTCTCAGCCTACTATTCAAGGCCCGATTTGCCTAATAAGCCAAGTTTTCCTGAATTAATATATTTACTATAGTTTTTTTCTTATGAAATGATAAAGCAACCCTTTTCTCTATGTATGAGGTCAATTTTTTTTTATTGGAGTTAAAATTAACGTGGATATATGACCGAACCTAACCAACCCTACCTAACCTAACCTAACCTATATTTATAGGTAAGGTTAGGTTAGGTAGCCAAAAAAAGCTAGGTTAGGTTAGGTTAGGTAGGTTAGGTAGACGAAAAAACATTAATTCATGAAAACTTGGCTTATTAGGCAAATCGGGCCTTGCATAGTAGGCTGAGAAGTGCGTTCTGGCTATTAGGTACGACATATATATATATATATATATATATATATATATATATATATATATATATATATATATATATATATATAATATATATATATATATATATATATAATATATAAATTGTATATAAATTGTATATATATATATATATATATATATATATATATATATATATATATATATATATATGTATATATATATATGTATATATATATATATATATATATATATATATATATATATATATATGTATATATATATATATATATATATATATATATATATATATATATATATACAATTTAATAGTGTAAGGCTGTGTGCCTGGAGTTGCCTCGTTATTATTATTATGAATATTGATGAAGTGATCTATATACTGGAGTTATTAAATAACATATTCATATGTATAGTGGTTAACTGTGTTTATGCCAGTGTTGTGATATACTGTGAACATGAAGGGATAATAGGCGCCTCACGCTAGATATTGTGAGTACAGTGTGATAGTGAGCTCAGTGAGGAGAGTGTGGGAGTGGCACGCGCGAGTTGCCAAACGTTCGATAACACTGCAATCGGAGCGTGGGAAAGCGCGACGGCTGGGAGTGTTGTCATCTCCCTGAGTGTTCCAGAATTGTGAAGAGGCAGAGAGGAAGCTGCTCATTTGTTCCTTTGCCATGTTGTTGATGCAGAGTTGTGATTCTTTAATCTTTTAAGTAAACTAAAAAACCACCGCTGTTTGTATCAACCCTCCATTACCTTGTTGCTACCGAGAGTGATTGATTTAAACATATAATTACCTGCTACCAACTTGATTAGTGTTCTATGGGGCCACTACTACTACTACTACATTATTACTATTTCCACTGGACGTGGGGAAACGCCAGTTGGCGACCTTTATTGAGCGGTAGAGCCCTCTGTCGTGGCGGGCACATGATCAAGTGAAGTGATCGGGTTCTCACTTGTCTTAGCCTACAAGGCCAGCCGGAGATAGATTGAGAGACTCTGCTTGGTGAACAGTGGCACCGTGAGAATTGAGTGAAGACCCGTGGGGCTACAGTAAGTAACGCTTTTCGCTACTAATACTTGGTGGTGACTGGCTAGAGAGGGAGACACCCCGATACCACACACTAGAAGATTAATGGGCAACGACATTTCGGACCATTGTGGATCCATTATAAAGTCGATTGTGATGAGATGACTAATTGATGAAGATTAAGCCACTCAAGAGGTGGCACGAGCTGAATAGCCAGTATGATGGTATGGAGGGAGGCACGGGCATAAGTTTATGCCTGTGTTTACATGGGGTAATGTAAAGAATAAGTTAACTTGAAATAATTCTTACCCGTTTTGGGTGGGTAGATCTGCTCTATAACCAGTCAATTTATTAGTTTAAGTATTCACTATACTTATCTAACAAGCGGAAATAGCACTCTTCCCTTAATTAGGAAAGTTCATAGTCGATAACAGGAGTTGTTGGTGCTCGACCACACTGATTTTGCAGGAAGATTAATAGCTCTCACTAGTGTGTTTGTGGGCTAAGTTGGTCTCTCTCAATAGTCTCTTTCCTCCAGTACTCAGGACGTGTTCCCTAGCTCAGTTTTAAATCCGTCATTACCGACTTAGGGAAGTAGACATTGAATTCACATTTAATTCAGTTATATCAAGTCTTGGAGAATACTTTTTAATCCTATTTGTTTCCAAAAATGGTGTTTTTATGATACGTCTTACGGATAAATATTCTAAAGGTGAGGTGGCAAATGTCCCATTTTGTCTGAAGCCATGAAACTCATTTTTTTTAACGATTCTCTTAGAGAAGTTAGTGGTTCGTTGGGTTAGTATTTTTCCAACATAACTGTATTTGCTTGGTGCAATGTGTGTTAGTATTTAGTGTCAAAAATTCCAGCATAATTCCGGGGAGGAAGGGAATAACATGGGTTGGAGTTCACTTTTTAGGAATTAAGAAACCATTGTTCTCCTTCAGTATTATAGTATTGTTTGTTTTAATTTGCAATGTTGTGCAGCAGTCCTTTCAGGACAGTGGGCTGGGAAGTCTCTGGGTGACATCCTTTCCTGCTAGCTACGAGGGAATTAGTTTTTCTAAGGGGTTGAGACTAGTTGTACCTCTTCACTACACTTACACTGTTCTCAAGATACCTTGGCTGCCTGAATAGACAGACTATACCGCCTAGAGGGCCATTATGAACGTGAACACTGTCAACCAGAACATCACCACCAGATTTTTTTTTTATTGTAGGGGTTATTTGCTGATACTCCCATAGTCATGCTCCTATAGTTATTATTCTCCCATACTCATTATTGTCCTATAGTCATTATTCTCCCGTAGTAGTCATTCTCCCTAGGAGCAGTTCAGTATTCTAGAGTCCAAACGTCATTCCACCGACTTATTACTCTCGACAGATGTTTGTACCTCTTAAGTCACTACGTCATGTGACGGATCTTCTGGCCCCATGTATGTGAGGGATGCTAGAGATTTACGAAGTGTTCCATACATCAGATTGGATGGACTTAATGGCTTACCTGCGACAGATCGTCAGAGGTTGGTCAGTGGTCTGTTATTGACCCGAGAATCAATTTCGTTGACCGGTGTGAAGCTTCTATAGATCAAACTTTTGTGGTGGAGGGTTTTCCTTGGACAGCATTTGAATGTTCCCACCATCCGCTTGTAGAACCCTCCATGCCATTGTCTTCTAGGAGATATGAACTTCTAGTAGCACTACTGTTGATTTAGGGCAATGCATACAACTGGGCGATTCCAGACTCCCCTCAGACATGCTTCCCCTGCAACGAAGTTGCACTGAGATCACTAACTTGGGGCAGGATCGACGGTCATCAAACATATGGAAAGCATGTATGAATGCCTCGGCACATGTCTGGGGTCCCTACAGAGTATTAGGGATGTAATTTTAAAGATAAATATACCCTCTGCAATTAGATTAATGAAGCGGTGGCGCTAATGAATTAATGTATGTTTTGATATGTAATGAACAATGTATGTTAAAGTATAATGAGAGCATATGAGTATCTTATGTGCTGATCTTAGAGCATGTTATTCCCAAATGTATTGCTTTTCCTAAGAGACAATTCGCACCACCATGGAAAGAGTGTAACGTAGATGTAGTAATTATTCTCCTGCAAAAGTGCAAAGTATGTATGAGATAGCAGAGCTGAGAGCAACATATAACTGTATAATTAGAGAATTACCTACAGAAAACACATGTATTTTGTGAAGGATTAGTAGTTAGTTTTAGACTACAATGCAGTTGAATAATGGGACACTAGTGAACACTGTACATCTATATCTGCCCCCAAGGTATTGTTATCTATATCTGCCACCAAGGTAATGTTATCAAAATAAGACTAAAACCAGTGCACTAAAACATAAGGAGTAAAAAAATTGAAGAGGAGGAAACCACACCTTCATTTAAAACTTTGACACAAATATCACAGTAGCAAGGTTATTGTGAATAACCGATCTCAATTACGGGCTCACTATAGCCTGTGGTACATGGACATTCAGTTCTGAGTAGCTAAATCTAAAACAAAGGCAACAACAGCTAAGGATGTGGAAAGGTAGGATGCACTTTTTATTAGGGAGTACATATCGGCACTGTATATATACTGTTATTGGACACTGCTTAACTGACAATGTCTCTTCAATGCAGGCTGAACTTAAAACTGAATTAGCAGGATTACAATAAGTAGTCAAATGTAGAATTTTTTTTTATATATATGTAAACAGTAGAGAAGCGTTGGAGTCCTTAAATGGCAGACGAGCAGTATACCAAAATATTGTAATAGTGTATAGAGAATGTAAAGTTTTTAGAAAAAAATGAACGTAATATAAGATTTATATGGCTCCCTTCACATATGGGAATATTGGTGAATGAGGCAATTGATGTGATAGCAAAGAGAGCCTTAGAAAAACTCTTGTCGATGTTGTATGTCATAAAACTTTGAAACGGTCATAAATCAAGATGATCAAAGAGGATGAATAAAAAGTAAAGGGAACGGCTATTGTGGACAGCATCACACAAAAGCATTATGCGTCCTTCACTTATCGTAGAGGAAAGTCTATTTGGAAAGATTCAATTTACATGAGATTAAGAGTAGGATACACATGTTTTTGGTATTACGGTGTTGTCAGTAAAATAGATAAGGAGTGTAAATTATGTAGTATGCCGCACGCCTACACTTTACATAATTATCTATTAGTGTCAACTTAATAACTATATAAATAAGGAAATAAGTAGTGTACCACATGAAATTGTTTAGATGTGCGATAATAGTGTGATACAGAATACTTTGGATTTACAAACACTTTCACCCAATCTTGAGATGATTTCGGGGCTTTAGTGTCCCCGCAGCATGGTCCTCGACCAGGCCTCCACCCCCAGGAAGCAGCGCGTGACAGCTGACTAACACCCAGGTACCTATTTTACTGCTAGGTAACAGGGGCATAGGGTGAAAGAAACTCTGCCCATTGTTTCTTGCCAGCGCCTAGGATCGAACCCAGGACCACAGGATCACAAGTCCAGTGTGCTGTCCACTCGGCCGACCGGCTCCCCTTAGACAGTAGTTATTGTCAGGTGTTGATTCACAGGGGACTGTGAATTTACCCAAGTCTTTCAATAAATTATTTACCCAAGTTTAAGTTTAAGTTTAAGTTTTTACCCAAGTTTATAATTTATTTTATTATTTATTCAATTTATTATTTACCCAATAATTTACCCAAGTCTTTCCTATATCTAAACTTATCCAATTTATACCCATTGTTTCGTGTTCTGTCTTGAGTTGATAATTTTAATAACCTATTAATATCCCCTTTGTTATATCCATTCATCCACTTGTAAACCTCTATCATGTCACCCCTAACTCTTCGCCTTTCCAGTGAATGCAACTTAAGCTTTGTTAATCTTTCTTCATATGAAAGATTTCTAATTTGGTGAATTAACTTATCATCCTACGCTGGACACGTTCAAGTGAATTTATATCCATTCTATAGTACGGCGACCAAAACTGGACTGCATAATCTAAATGGTGCCTAACCAGAACAAGATATAGCTGAAGAACCACACCAGGTGTCTTGTTACTAACGCTTCGATTAATAAATCCCAGTGTCCTATTCGCCTTATTACGAACATTCATGCATTGATCCTTTTGTTTTAAATTCTTACTAATCATAACTCCCAGATCCCTTTCGCAATCCGACTTCGCAATCTCAACACTATCTAGCTCGTATCTTGTAACTCTATCATTATTACCTAGCCTCAAAACTTTACATTTATTAGCATTAAACTGCATCTGCCAGTCTTTTGACCATTTTAAAACCCTATTTAGATCAACTTGAAGTGATAGCGAGTCTTCTTTCGTGTTAATTTCCCTACCGATTTTTGTATCATCTGCAAATTTGCAGATTTTGCTACTCAAACCTGAATCTAAATCATTTATATATATTATAGACAACAGAAGTCCCAGGACAGACCCCTGAGGTACTCCACTTAGAACGTTTTCCCACTCTGACTTAACCTCATTTATACTAACTCTGTTTCCTTTGGAATAGCCATGCCCTAATCCAACTTAATATAGCACCCCCAATACCATGAGCTTCTATTTTTTTAATTAATCTTTCATGTGGCACTGTATCAAAAGCTTTGCTAAAGTCAAGGTACACATCACAATCCTTACCACTATCAACTGCCTCAACTATACTACCTTGAGGTTACCTTGAGGGGCTTCCGGGGCTTAGCGTCCCCGCGGCTCGGTTGTCGACCAGGCCTCCTGGTTGCCGGACTGATCAACCAGGCTGTTGGACGCGGCTGCTCGCAGCCTGACGTATGAGTCACAGCCTGGTTGATCAGGTATCCTTAGGAGGTGCTTATCCAGTTCTCTCTTGAACACTGTGAGGGGTCGGCCAGTTATGCCCCATGTCACCGAAAGTCACCGAAAGTCCGATGAAAAATGGAATATTTACGAAAAATTACGAAAAATACTACAACGTTCTGGCAACACTGTGGTCCAAACCGTTTAATGATATCTTGAAAAATAACGTAATTAGAGTCAAATTTCCCGCTGCAACTTTCGTGAATCTGATCCTCGCGCCGTGAGTACGCCGCGGGGTATTGTATCTTACGTTGTAGATGTCTTATTTTTCGTAATAGCGTTGAAAATAACATGTTATGCATAAAATGAATATAAACTAACCATATGGCAACACAACATATGGTCTGACACGAGGGTGGTGCAGTCAGTGACTGCGTGTCTCTCATGGAGAGAGGATGTATGCTGACGCGCTCACACAATATCTCCCAGAACATGCTATTTTTGGATTTTTAGCTATTTGTACTGCAATATGACTTACCAAACGAACAAGAGAGAAGCATTGACAGCTAGATGCATGCGAGTTCTCCATACGAGCTGGCCGCAATGCGTAAATCACCACTCACGAGTGACCGCAGGTTCAGTAGACTTTGAGAGCGCGCTACGCAACTCCAACTTTTAATACTAGATAAAATTTCACAGCCTTTATTTATTATTCTATTTACATGAAACTTGCACATTATATGTAGAAAATACGCCTCTATAAACGCATGTCATTATTCTTATCTACGTAGATTTATTGATTTTATAAATAATGATACACCTCATTTTGTTGCATACGTTTTTGGGAAACTTTTATAAAATCTGTATTATTGCACTAAATACATCTAGGAAAATAATGTGACATGCAAATCTTTATTATATAGTAAGGTCATAGCTGAGTGTCTTATAAATGATTTTGGTTCACAATTGTGGGCTGTGAAATTTTTTGAACATATTTGAAAAATTCGTATTTTTTTTTTTTTTTTTTTTTCTCCGTCTCTATTTAGGCTGAGATGCTGAAACTCGGCCTATGTGCAGCACCTTTCACATGTATCAGGATAATAAATTATGAATACCCTACAACAACTTTTTATTTCGGGGGAGATGGCCCCTTATGTGTAGTGGAAGCGTGTTGAACAGTCTCGGACCTGTGATGTTGATAGAGTTCTCTCTGAGTACCAGTTGCACCTCTGTTTTTCAACGGGGGTATTCTGCACATCCTGCCATGTTTTCTGGTCTCATGTGATGTTATTTATGTGTGCAGGTTTGGGACCAGCCCCTCTAATATTTTCCACGTGTAAATTATTATGTACCTCTCCCGCCTGCGCTCAAGGGAGTACAGTTTTAGGCTCTTTAGTCGGTCCCAATAGTTTAGATGTTTTACCGAGTGGATTCTAGCAGTAAAGGATCTCTGCACGCTCTCCAGGTCAGCAATTTCTCCAGCTTTGAAAGGTGCTGTCATCGTGCAGCAGTACTCGACTCTAGAGAGCACAAGCGTTTTGAAAAGTATCATCATCGGTATAGCATCTCTAGTGTGAAAAGTTCTTGATATCCAACCTGTCATTTGTCTTGCAGTTGTGACGGCTACTTTATTGTGTTCTTTAAAGGTAAGATCTTCCGACATAAGTACACCCAGATCCTTTACATTGCCTTTTCGTTCTTTGTTATGATTTGCCTGAGTTTTGTACGTGGTTTCCGTTTTTATATTTTCATTATTTCCATAGCGCATGAGCTGGAACTTATCTTCGTTAAACACCATATTATTTTCTGTAGCCCATAGAAAGACCTGATCTACATCTGACTGGAGGTTCGCCGTATCCTGTATGTTGCCTACTCTCATGAAGATCCTAGTGTCATCTGCAAAGGATTATACAGTGCTATAGGTTGTGTTCTTGTCTATGTCCGATATGAGGATGAGAAAAAGTACTGGAACAAGCACAGTACTCTGGGGGACTGAGCTCTTCACGGTTGATGGGCTGGATTTTATTTTGTTGACTATTACACATTGGGTTCTGTTGGTCAGGAAATTGTAGATCCATCTGCCTATTTTTCCGGTAATTCCTTTTGAACGCATTTTATGTGCAATAACACCATGGTCACATTCAAGCCCGGCCCGAGGCCAGGCTTGACTAGTGAGAGTTTGGTCCACCAGGCTGTTGCTTGGAGCGGCCCGCAGGCCCACATACCCACCACAGCCCGGTTGGTCCGGCACTCCTTGGAGGAATAAATCTAGTTTCCTCTTGAAAATGTCCACGGTTATTCCGGCAATATTTCTTATGCTTGCTGGGAGGACGTTGAACAACCGCGGACCTCTGATGTTAATACAGTGTTCTCTGATTGTGCCTATGGCACAATGTTCCTGTGCTTTGTTTAGAATATTCTTAAATAAGTTATATATTAAATCCACATCAAAATCCCCTTTTACGTCACCTATCGCTGGGTTCATGTCTCGCTCCAAGACCGGCCCACACCCCATACCCAAGACTTTCCAATCTATTTGACCCAAAAATTTCTTAGGCTATTAAAATCAGCTTTTCGAAAATCTGGCACTTTAACATAATTTTCTCCTACAGGTCTATTCCATTCTATGCTAAATCTGATTTCTTTGTGATCACTGTTCCCTAGCTCACTCCCTATTTCGATGTCATTAATTTGTGTTTCCCTGTTAGTTAACACTAAATCTAAAATATTATTTTCCCGCGTTGGTTCCTTTTGTTCTTCTTCTGTTGGGTCTTCCTGTTGGTTCCTGTTGGTTCTTCTTTAGTAAATACAGATATAAATTATTTGTTAAAAATACTACTCATCTCTTTGTCATTACCCGTTTTTTGACCTGTCTCGGTTTTTAATGGACCTATCCTTTCCCTAGTCTTAGTTCGATACAACTGAAAAAACCCTTTAGGAGTGGAGGTGCGACTGCACCCTGCGTGACGGGAGACGTCTCCCGTGTGGACCAAATGGATTGATTTATGAAGATTAAGCCAACCAAAAGGTGGCACGGGCATGAATAGCTTGTAAGTGGTGGCCCTTTTGAGCCATTACAAGTATCAATAGATGATACTGGAAATCTGTGGAGGTGCGGCTGCACCCTGCTTAACGGGAGATGTCTCCTTGACCAAATGGTGATTGATTGATTGATGAAGATTAAGCCACCCTAAAGGTGGCACGGGCATGAAAAGCCATTAAATGGTGGCCCTTTTGAGCCATTACTAGTATCAAGAGCTTATAAATTGGATAAGTTTAGATTTAGGAAAGACTTTAGTAAATACTGGTTCGGTAACAGGGTTATTGATTTGTGGAACCAAATTGTGGTTATAGCCACCCAATCCCACTCATATACATGTCCAACCCACGCTTAAAAAAATCGAAGGACGAAACCTCCACCACGTTACGCGGTAATTGGTTCCACAAATCAACAACTCTGTTACCGAACCAGTATTTACCCAAGTCTTTTCTAAATATAAACTTATCAAATTTTTACCCATTGTTTCGTGTTCTGTCTTGCGTTGATACTTTTAATACCGTATTAATATCCCCATTGTTATATCTATTCACCCACTTGTAAACCTCCATCATGTCACAACTGACTCTTCGCCTTTCCAGTGAATGAAATTTAAGCTCTGTTAATCTTTCTTCATATGAAAGAACACTTGAAACAAACAAGGGATCCTACGTCCATAATGTTATCCGATAATTGTTCCACAAATCGACAACCTGCTACCGTACCAGTATTAACCCTGGTCCCTCCTAAATTTAAACTTATCTAATTTATTTCATAAGAACATAAGCATGAAGATATTGCAGAAGGCCTATTGGCCCATACGAGGTGGCTCTTATTGATATCCACCCAGTCTCATTCATATATATGTCTAACCTATGCTTGAAACAATCAAGGTATCCTACTTCTATCATGTTACGCGGTAATTGGTTCCAAAAATCAACATGCATGTTACTGAACCAGTATTTACCCAGGTCTTTCCTAATTCTAAACTTATCCAATATTTACCCATTGTTTTGTTCGTATTTGTGTTGATAATTTTAATACCCTATAAATATCCCCTTTGTTATGACCATTCATCCACGTTTATACTTCAATAATTTCATCCCTATCCTCACTTCTCTGAAGAGAATGTGAGTTAGGCTTTTTTCAATCTTTTTTTTTCATTTGAAAGGTTTTTAATTTGTGGGATTACCTGTTTCATCATACACTGGACGCGTTCTACTGAATTTCAGTCAACTTTCCTGTGAGGAGCAGTCACAGTGAGAGGGTTTGTTAGCTGGAGTTCTGATTGGGCTTTGATTCTGTGAGCATAAGAACTTAACAACAAAGGTAACTGCAGAAGGCCTATTGACCTATACGAGGCACTCCTATTTATAACCACCCTATCCCACTCACATACATGTCCAACCCAAGCTTGAAACAATCGGAAGACCCCACCTCCACTACGTTTCGTGGTAATTGGTTCCACAAATCAACAACCCTGACACCGAACCAGCATCCAACCAAGTCCTTCCCAGATCTAAACTCATTCAACCCACACCCACCGTTTCGCGCTCGTATCCGCCAACACCATCTAGCTCATATCTTGACCTCTCCCGTATCCGCCAACACCATCTAGCAATATCTTGACCTCTCCTGGTGTCGGCGGGTCTGAAGTGAAGTTGGCTGTGTTGGTGAAAGATTGCCTGCCAGTGTTGCCGGAAAACTTGTATGACCTCTGCTGGGTCCGTGATATTTCTGTCATTGTAAGTGAATTGTTTGAAAGTGGTGTAGTTGTTTACCCTGATTTTTTTTTAATGAAGTTCCAAAATTCTTGAGGGTTTGTATTTGTGCTGTGTATTTGTACATTGTGTTTATTTTCTAAATAATAAAAAACTAGGCATGTCCAGTGCTTGGCGTGATCACTGACCAAACTATTCAGTAAACGATTGCAGAGCATAGTGAGGCCCAAGAGTACTTACCCATGTCTGTACTGGTTTTGTATGAATCTGTTGTGGTAGTGTGTGATAAGTCTCCTGGATCGTATGGAAGGGGTAAACGAGTACCTTCTCCTGTGGGCGATGAGCGGTGTTGTTTCAGCTGCTGCTTGTGACTGTATTGTATAAGGTGTAGTTGGGTGTCAATGTCCTCGGGCATCTTGCCATCATATGTGAATGTTTGGTCTGTCGCTTGCATACTGTAAATACTGTCCAGTCAGCTTTGTTGTATGCAAAACGTGGGAGACCCTGTATGAAGATTTTTTTGTGAGAGATATGGAGGGTGACAGGAATGTGGTCCGAGCCTATGAAAAGGTAGGGAGTTGTGTGGTGTAGGTTGGTGCCTGATCTATTTGTGAATATGAAGTCAGGTCGCCCGAGGCCGTTGTTAGCATAGAACGTGTGGATGTCTGGTCCCAGGAACGTTAGTCGTTTTACAGGTATATTTGGTGGAGATTATGTCCGTGCTGGTTTGGAGTATTGTGGTGAAAAGTTGGGTGCTTAGCGTTCTGGTCAGCAATCAGAATGACGGGGAAGTTGGTGTAGTTGAAGAGTCTTGTCAAGTTATATTGTGGTATGTTGGTGTTGAGACGATTGTAGGTGGTACTAATAATGATTGTTTCTGGGCGTGAGTGAAGTTTTATTGCCTGAAGTGTCAGAATTGCCATAATGGGCCAATAATTTTGTGTCTGTGTTTGATGAGTATGGCAATTCCATCGTGTGCCTCATCCGGTGATTGGTTTGTAGTGTATCCGTAGTGACCGATTGTGTGAGCATTTGTGACGCATGTACTGTTAAATAGTTGCACGTCGGGTTGGTCAGACTCAATGAAATTTGCAATTACCTATCGAATGTTGTTGTATGACCTGCCATTTAATTGTTATTTTACGTATCTTCGTTAGTGTTGTGTGTAAGCTCGTACAGTACCCGTGTGGTCCAAGCGCATGTCTGCTGTCGTGACGATGGGTAAGGAGTCGGTAGAGGGGGCTCTTGTGCGAGGTGCGACATTGGCTTGTTTGATGATGGCCCTGAGAGGGGGCCCAAGGTTAGGCATGTGACGGATCTCGGCACTATCTATGATCTAGATGCCGAACTATGGCATTTGACCCTCCCATTAATCATAGTTTCCCATCTTCTAGTTGGCTGGGCTGGAAGGTGACGACCAATCAGGGACCTGCAATGGAAATCAGTGAACCCGGGACATGGGAAGAGTACTTGGGTAAACCTGAACGTGGTAGCCAAGTGGGCTAGTTGAGCACTGTGGACTTAGCTCCATTGGCTAGTTCCTCCAGGAGTAAAGTGAGCGCTATGGATGAACGCTGTGGACTTCACTATTGGAAGGAGCTAGCCTGTGGGGCTAGGCGAGCACTTTGGACATTGCCAGCTAAGCGTACTATCGAGTGCGCAAAGGAGGGGGGGGGGGCATTTGAAGACTACTATATAACGGCAGCTAGCATAAGGTAGTGGTGCCCTTGAGACCTCGACAGAGGAATAGTGTCTGTCATCCGTGAAGCAGGCTTGCATGAGGGCTAGTAACGCCGCTCAGGATGACCTCACATATAGCCTTGTACATATTATGGTGAAGGGCAAAATAACGAGTTATTTTAAGTGCTTTTATTTTTATTTACCTTAAACGTTACATTATATTTCCGTCAAGGTTAGAGTCCTCTGAAATTGAGTAGGATCATAGTTTAAAAAGAACTCGGTTACGAAGGGTTCGTAACAGGGCATCTCTCTCCGGAGTTTTTCCTGTGGTGTGTAGCAGCCCATCGTGTTCGTGAGTCCCTTAGAAAGGTTAGCCTCGGGTTCGTTGATGAAGTGGAGGGTCTCTTGGTGTGTTGGCTGTCTGTGGTTGTGTATTTTCCAACAAATCCGTCGGTAGTGGTGGGGAAGGGGGTGATAGGGACCTCATTTGTGTTTGTGTGCATACTGGATGGGTAGATCTTGGCGTATCCGTGACATAGGCATAACCTAGGGAGAGACGGACTTCGACGATGTCAACTGAGAGGCAAAGCTCAAGGCATCCAATACTATGGGGTTGCCGCTTCCTCTGTGTTGTTGGACTGTCGCTGCTGCCAATGCACGTGCCTCGGCTCTGCAACCTCCCTAGAGGCTAGACTGTAGACTCCCTCTTGCTTCACTACTAGACTGCTGCTGCTGTCAATGCTGATCACGCGCCTTAGGACCAGACACAATTTTGTTATGCATACCAAGAGAGGCAACTGAAGCATTCGGCAGGCACTTGGCATAATAATTAATTCTTCTATAGAAACGGGAGAACTTCTTGACTTAAGGAAAATGGCTAATGTGGTACCAATATACAAGAAATGGGGAAGACAGCAAGCATTACACAGACCCACATTACTAACAAGTATTGCCTGCAAGTTGCTAGACAGATGGTAAGAGAGGCTGGCGTAACAGGAAAAGTTCTAAGGTGAGTCAAAGAGGATCTCTCTAAAAGGAAGCAAAAGGGCAGAGACATGAGTGGAGAGAGGTTACTAGTGGAGCACCACAAGGTTCCGTTTTAGGTCCCATACTGTTAATAATTTGGCAATCACCTGACAGGAAATTGGCTCCTTCATATCAGCATTTCAGATGACGCAAAGCTGACGAAAAGAAAGGACAGTGATAGCTTGAGGTATTTAATCAGATTTGGACATACTTAAGAAATGTTCTGAAAAAATGACTGCCTAATTTTAACCCAGCCTAATGCAAAGTTACGAATAATATAACAGGCGTAAAAGCAACTGCATAATGTCATACTGAACAACTTGAGTGCATCCTGTACGGTTAACGTTCGTCTGCTGTGGTTCTTAGAACACCATCACCACCTCTTCCTTACTCAATTTGGTGTCTGCAAGTGCCGCAGCACAACAGATGTCCCGGTGAACTTGGAGGTCTCTATTCGTACTGCTTTTGCTGCAAAGACCTCCGTTGTTGCCATCCTTTTTGACCTGGAAAAGGCTTACGACTCCACTTGGCGATATCATATTCTATCCCA
Organism: Procambarus clarkii; assembly: GCF_040958095.1. Taxonomy (NCBI): domain Eukaryota; kingdom Metazoa; phylum Arthropoda; class Malacostraca; order Decapoda; family Cambaridae; genus Procambarus; species Procambarus clarkii. The sequence goes on along the minus strand of NC_091165.1, from coordinate 47,464,225 downwards.
ACTTCATTCTTTCGGCCTTCATGGTCATCTCCTTCTCTTTCTCCGCAGCTTCCTCTCTCGTCGTTCCTTTCGTGTGAGGCTTGGTACTCCTTTCTTTGCCTCTTTTCAGCAATACGAAGGTGTGCCCCAGGGTGGTGTTTTGAGCACTACTCTTTTTTCTGGTTGCCCTCAATGATCTTCTTTCCTCTCTTCCTTCAGGCGTCTTCTCCGCTCTCTATGTTGACGATCTTACCCTTTGCTGGCAGGGTGATGATTCACCTCTCCTTCGACGCCGGCTTCAACTTGCGACTGATGCCGTGTCGTCTTGGGCAACCGATCATGGCTTCCGGTCCTCTACATCTAAGACTTGTGCTGTGACTTTTACTCGGAAGCGTGTAGTTCTTCGTCCTTCTTTGTCGCTTTATGGTCACCCCATTGTGTACAAGGATTCTGCTAAGCTTATGGGGTTGATTTTTGACCCTCGTTTGTCTTGGTCGCCCCATATCACTTACCTCCGTGTTGAATGCTCAAAGGCCCTTACCCTCCTTCGGGTATTGTCCCATACTTCTTGGGGAGCGGATAGGCACACTCTACTCGCTTTACATTTCTCTCTCGTCCTGTCTAAGCTCGATTATGGTTGCCCTGCTTCCCCTACTCTTCGCCGTCGGGATGCTTTGTACCATACTGGGTTGCGCCTCACTTCTGGTGCCTTTCGTTTGACTCCCGTCCTCAGCTTGTATGTTGACACTGGCCTCCCGTCTCTCCAGGACCGCTGTGATCGCTATTGTCTTCGCTATCGTGCGCGGTCCTTGCAGCATCCGTCCTCTCGCCTCTGTCGTGCTTTAACTTTAACCCCCTCCTGCGGTTCCTTTTCCTCTTCACCACCTCTCTCCTTCTGTCTGGTTATCTCGTTTACAGGATTCTCTTTCAGTTCGTATTTCTAATATTTCTACTCGTGTTGTTCTTTCTTTGCCCCGTGGAGAGTTTCCCTTCCGTAGCTGTGTACATCCTTAACCCGCATCACTAAAGCTTTTACCCCGTCATACAGTTGTAAAACGCCTTTTCCTTGAGCACTTTTCTTCTCACTCCCGCTCTGTTTCCGTCTTCACCGATGGGTCTACGTCTGCGGACTGTGTAGGCTACTCCATTGTTTTTCCTGATTGCACTTATACTTGTCTCTTACCTCCGGAGACTGGCATCTTTACAGCGGAACTTTATGCTATTCTCTATGCTCTTCGTCTCCTGCTTTCTCGTTGTCAATCTTCCTTTGTAGTTGTTGTTGACTCTCGTAGTGCCCTCATGGCTCTTGGGTCCTTTAACCCGGTTCATCCAGTGGTTGTCGAGATCCAGCATTGCCTGTTTCTTGTTCACAGAAAATTTAAGTTGGTTGAGTTGGTTCTGAACCATATTGGTGTCTCTTTAAATGAGGGTGCGGATGCTGCCGCCAGGGAAGCTGTCCGTTCTTGTCCCATCTCTCATAAAGGTATTCCTTATTCTGACTTGTACCCGGTTATTCATTCCTCCATCCTTACCCGTTAGCAGGCTACTTGGTTTTCTGTTACAGGTAACAAACTGCGTACTCTTAAGATTTCTGTGTCCTCGTGGCCATCCTCCTACCACCGTAGCCGGTGATGGGAAACGGCTCTGGTGAGGTTACGTATTGACCATACTCGCTTAACTCATGGTCACTTGATGGAGCGCCGCCCTGCTCCTTATTGTCCAAATTGCATTGTGTCTCTTACGGTTGTGCATATCCTTTTTGAATGTCCTGACTTCCGGGATGAGCGTGTGTCTTCTTTTCCGACCGTCTCCCACGGTCGCTTGTCCCTCGATAGTATTCTTGGTGACTCGGATACTTTTGATATCGTTTCTCTTAGGCGTTTCTGTTCTCATATTGGCTTTCTTGGTGATATTTAGTGCCCTCTGATTATCTTGCACAGTTGATGGTGCTACATAGCCTTCCCGGTTTGGTGCCTTCTTTTGATAATTACTTACTTACTTGAGTGCATATTTCAGACAATTTGACATGGCGGCTATTTTAGGCCCTATATAAAGCAAAGGTGAGACCTGCACTTCGATAGGTACTCATAACATGAAACTCTTACCTGAAAAAAGACCATAATAAAAAGGTTCAAAGTTATGTAACGAAACTCGTTTCTGAGTTGAAAGGCGTAAAATATGAGGAAAGATTGTGGGAACTCGACCTTACCACACTCTAGGAAAGGAGAGATAAGGGAATATGATAACAATATACAAGTTTCTAAGGGAAATTGACAAGGTAGACAAAACCGTATTTTTCAAAGCTAGGAACAGCAAAACGAGGGTTTATAGATAAAAACTAGAGGCCAATGAGTCACAGGACGTCAGAGATTTTTTTCAATGTTAGAGCTGTCAATAAGTTGTCCATTTACTGGTAAGATGTTAAAGTCGTTGAAGCTAGTTCCATTCAAAGTTTTAAATATAAATATGATAAAGTTGGGTGAAAGGAGACAGTGCATTAATCTAAGAATGTTTAGAAGGCGAGGGGCTAGGAGCCTTGCTAGCAGCCTCCCCTAGGGGAGGAGGTGTATATGTAGTTGATATGACAAAGAAAAAAATAGGTCTTGAATCGATAAATTAGACAACCGAAAATTAGAAAGGCGGAGTCCAAGAGCTAAGAGTTCGACCTTACATCCACACAGTAAATTGCATATATACACAAACAGGATGCTGAGCATCGTAACCGGTTGCTGTACCTGGCCCCTGGCCTAGACCCCCAACGTAAGTTACAGGAGGAGTCATTGAGCTTCCAAGCTACTAGGTGGGTGTGGTAGTTGGTTTAATGTCCAGTAGTGAAGTATGTGCTTTTAATACATACTCACACTTGCTCATACTTCGAATTAATTAAAATAAACTCTAATATTGTTGAAGTTACTTTACTTCTGAATTATTTGTATCTGAGGCTGACTCATGTCAGGTGAGGTGAATGACGTCACAGGTAGTTGACCCATCAGGCCAAGCTAGTCAAGAGGCACGGCGGGCAGTGTGGCGCGGGCCGGCGTGGGGAGAGGTGCTGCTCAGCGCCCGCCTCATAGGTTTTACTAAATTAGTCACCTGGACAGTCCTGTGCATGAGGTTACCTGCGCCAGGCTTACAGGCAAGTTACTCTAGATGATTAGTTGTATTGTATTGAGTATTATACCTTTGTCTATTAAGAGACTTTTACTTAGCTTAAGACTTTTGATGAAACTTATTAAAACAATATTAAATTCTAAAATGACTGTTGTGTGATTAACTGTTCCACGACCGCTCGGGTTTCAACATCACAGTGAAATTGACCGTTCGACCAAATGCAGGTGGAAAAAATGCAAAATTATTATAGTAGATAAATTCCGGTAGTTATAAGGCGTTTCTTGTGAACGATCAAATTTCAATCCTTGAAATACGGACCAAAGACTTATAATCTAGCAAGCGTCACACAACATCCCCTTCCCTGCCCATCCTATGTGAATGAAACAAGCCATCCTGAGTCAGTGTCGTCCACGCTGCAGCCAACCCCAGAGACGCCTTAATTAACATTAACGTCCAGTGTAATCAAGTACTATATTGTGTCCAATATGAGTAAATATTAATCTATATTTTTATTGTATATAGGTCTATGATTGTTGAATGAAATTATTGCACGTGAGTATTACAACTTGTCTTCCTTGCCTAATAAATACTAATAGGTCATATCAAAAACAATTTTAATGTTAACATGTTTGAACTGTTGTGGGTCAGTACACGAACGAGCATAGACTGAGGACAAGTTAAATGTGAAGCGTTCTTCACGTTCATGTTTGGCTGCCGGGTTAACGACCACTTGGTCATTGTGTTGAGAACGGGCTATGGATGAGTCGAGTCTGAGGTTGGGTTTTGCCATTCTGTAGTAAGTCCGCTTTATAGATGAATCAAGTTCTGACCTGATATTGTCTTGCAGAATGTTTCTCAAACGTCATGTAAAGTTTTTCAATTTAGTATTTTTGATAAATTTAGTATTTTGATGCATTTAATGTGTAATTTCAGGTATGTACGAGGGTGCATCAGTACAACGGCACTGCAGGTATGGTCAACCAGACACAAGAAATTGGTCTCTTGCTGTGCTACTGCAGGTATGGAGGGATTAAAGTTACTTGGAAAAACTTCTTTCAAATCGCAGTTGGTCATTATGTAGTAAATACATATTCCCACCTAAGTACATAGATGAAGGGAACATGTTTAATAATTTTAATAGTTTAACACTATACATTGAAGCGATGATCCTCTAATAGGTATAGTCTAAAGTACTCCATGCGTTAACCACTTGAGTGGTAAACAATTCTTCTGGCCCATTATTTGAACATTTAGTTGTGGTGTTCCAATCATCATCTTCTACCCCCCCCCTCTCTCTCCATTCATACTTCTGTTAGTCTTTCTTCTATCCCACCAGTTCAATCAAATGTATATAAATAAAAATACCCAAGAGAGGTGGTGCTTCAGCTGGGGTTAGGGGAGACTGGCAAGATGAAAGTTTTAGCGTGAGGGGAAAGTACCGGGGCAAAACCTAGCAAGCTGAATAAACGTCGGACACAGTTTTGGGAGGCTGAGCACTTGCAGCTACATGGCCATCTGTCATGACTTAAACATCGCTGGTCAAGCAAAGCCTGGCCAATTTCAATTAAGAGTCTAGGGGAATTAATATAAAGGCTGGTTACAACAATGCCAGTTTACTGGGGCATATAATAGGTCACCGTAGAACTAATATATACATAACTGATACACTATAGCTGATACTTTCATCAGAAAAGCGCTTCAACACATGGCTGAACTAATCACGTAAATCAGTTGTCACTCGACTAGACTGTCAATCGGCTATCAATTTAGTGTCATACTCAGTCAACTATCAAATCAGTTAAATTACACCTCAGTTAACAACTCGGTAACAAATCAATATTGAATCGGCTATCATATCGGTAACGGCTAATATATAGGCATAGCTGACACCAGGCTCCATCCCGACGCAGTGGTACACTATTCTACATAACAGTTGGGAAGGGTGACACAGGTAGGCAAAGGAATCGGTCATATTCTGTAACACTATAACAATACTCTATAATCCATAAGTACCCACAATCACCTACCATCTAACCTACTGATAACTCGGTTAGCATGATCTATTTACATAGCATTACTCTCGGAAACTCAACAGTAAGAAATAAATGCACATTATACGATAATTTACTATACAACCAAAGGACTTAGACGTATGAAGTCTTCCTCTCAGGGAAATCAGGGGAGTAGTGACTTGCCAATGGCCTGGACGGCCGAGAATGACTGTTGCCAACATGGCAAGTCATTCCACTCTTCGTTCCACGAATTACAGAATAAGAGAGTGGGCATATTTACAAGAAGTCTATACAGCTATATGTATGTATGTATGTATATGTATGTATGTATATGTATGTATGTATATGTATGTATGTATATGTATGTATGTATATGTATGTATATGTATGTATATGTATGTATATGTATGTATATGTATGTGTATGTATGTGTATGTATGTATGTGAGTGTGCAAGCCATATATCACTAAGAACTCGTTGACCCGGCCAGGATTCGAACCCATGCCGTTCAGGATCACCCCTAAACGTACACAGTACCGTGACCACCGCACCAATGATCGTCTAACGATCGTCTAGACGATCATTGGTGCGGTGGTCACGGTACTGTGTATGTTTAGGGGTGATCCTGAAGATCCTGAACGGCATGGGTTCGAATCCTGGCCGGGTCAAAGAGTTCTTAGTGATATATGGCTTGCACACACACACATACATACATACATACATACGTGTGTATATCACGAAAATAAACACGTGATTAAGAATGTGACAATGTCAGACCACGAAGGAAAAATGAAACAGGAAATTTCCTTAAAAATTTCCTGTTTCATTTTTCCTTCGTGGTCTGACATTGTCACATACATACATACATACATACATACATACATACATATATATATATATATATATATATATATATATATATATATATATATATATATATATATATATATATATATATATATATATATATATATATATATATATATATGTCGTACCTATTAGCCAGAACTCACTTCTCAGCCTACTATGCAAGGCCCGATTTGCCTAATAAGCCAAGTTTTCCTGAACTAATATATTTTCTAATTTTTTTCTTATGAAATGATAAACCTACCCATTTCATTATGTATGAGGTCAATTTTTTTTATTGTAGTTAAAATTAACGTAGATATATGACTGAACCTAACCAACCCTACCTAAGCTAACCTATCTTCATAGGTTAGGTTGGGTTAGGTTGCCGAAAAAGGTAGGTTAGGTTAGGTTAGGTAGTCGAAAAAACATTAATTCATGAAAACTTGGCTTATTAGGCAAATCGGGCCTTGCATAGTAGGCTGAGAAGTGCGTTCTGGCTATTAGGTACGATATATATATATATATATATATATATATATATATATATATATATATATATATATATATATATATATATATATATATATATATACATACAAACAAAACCTCAAGGTACTTAAGCATATACGTGAATGTGTGTGAACATATAGGGAAATCATTTTTTATATACCTGCTGGAGAAGTTTACCAAGGGACAGTGGGGAGATGGAGATAACGGAGGAGTCCCTGGAGTTAGGTGGTCACTGATTGACCTATTCACCGTATATACATACCTTCAGTATGTGTGTGTATGAATCTTATGTTATTTTGTACAGTAATATTTCTACAAGAGTAAGCTAAAGAAAAATAAGTGACTGAGCTTATGACCTTCACATACACTAACACCAATATTTACATGGGTTATGTGGGGTCATAACATCCCTCCATCGCAAGAAAGTGGGTACAACGAGACACGAGGTGTACACATTCTCCTGCCACGGACAGCAAATAAATATCCCACCGTTGCATGAGATGATTACATTCTCTTGCCATTGACCGCAAAAGAAATTTATGAACATAGGTATGTGTTACAAGAAAACCATAACACATGTATGTGCTGCACCCCATGTAGTGCATATACCAACTACTGCCTCAATAGCACAGTATACAAAAGCACTAAGGTAATGGTAATTTAACAATTACAATATATACACAAATTAAAGTAGGAAATTTTATGGAGGATTTTTCAAATGCAGGGTTTCCTGCAAATGCAAAAATATCTGGATAAGACGTCAGCCAGAACATACAATTACATTGTACATACATACAATGACCACCTTAAAATTTTCTGAGTGCACCATCATCTTATCCAGAAATATCAAAGGGTTTATATTGACCAATCTGGTCGATACAATTCTCGAACAAAGGTAATTGAATCAACTACAGTTTTCTTATTTAACTGTCTGTAATCCATACAAAGGCGCCACATCCCGCCTGGTTTAGGGACTTGTAAGCAAGGGGGAACACACAGAACTCTGGTTAGGCTTTACCAGTCCATGCTCAAGAAGGAACTCTACTTCCTTCCCAATATCCTTTTTTTTCCTGGTGATAAACGATATGGATGCATACGAATCTGGATAGTGTCGGTTAGCCTTATATCGTGGCTTAATACATGGGTTTGGGTAGACACGTCTCCGAACAAATTTTCTTACTGGCTTATAAGTTCCTCATTTTTTCCTGTTTCTCCTCGTCCAAATGTCTCGACATCACCTCAAAGCTAGAATGAAAAAATGTAGGATTGGTATGTCTACAGATATATGATTCTCAGGGGGTGACTGTGTCCTGCACCACACATGTCAGTGGCCTGGAGCCTTTAAATGCCCTCAAGCGATTTATGTGTACGACTAGAATCTTGGAATTGTCATGCAGACTTTAGACTTTATAAGTTAAGCCTGATCGTTTACACAAAACTTCAAATGGACCATCAAATTGATGCTTAGGGGCAGCCTCCTGTCTAGTCTTTAAAACAAGAACAAGATCACCTGGTTTAAAATGTCGTAACTGCACCCGAATTTCTGATGGTGTTTCATCTTATGCTGCGAGGTCTGCAGATGCTCAGATGCCACGGATTGGTATTTCTTTAGCTTGCAATAAATGTCACTCAACATCAGACTTCCCTCATGACGAGAAACGTTTCCATCATTCTCTCCTGCAGCAACTGTAGTGGGCCTCTCACTTGATGTCCAAACAATAACTGGAACGTAGAATATCCCAAAGAATGTTGCAAGCCATTACGAGCTGCGAATAAATTAAAGGGTAAGTCTTCGTCCTAATGTCGGTCGGAGTCTTTGCCAACAGTCTGCAACATCTGCTTCATGGTCTGATAAAATCTTCAGAGAACACCTTGATTCTATGGGTGATACATTATGGATAACCTATGTTCGACGTGGAATTTCTCACAAAATTGTTAGAACTCTGCCGAACGAAAATTACTACCGTTGTCGGACGGTATAACACGAGGGAGTCCAAACAAGGTAAAAAATTTGATTAGATGATGGATGACTGTCTTAGCTCTGATATTACGTACAGGATAAGCTTCAACGAAGCTGGTTGTAGCACACAACGGTGGGATACTGTAGAAATGACTTAGTCCGACTTAAAGGTACGACACAATCTAGCACGATGTGAGAACGGTTCACGTGGAACGACAATTGGATGTAAGGGCACTTTTGGAACAACTTGGTTGGGCTTTCCAACCACTAAACAGGTTTCAAACTGTCTACAATATCTGGAAATGTCTTTCTTCAGACTGGGCCAGTAAAAGAATTTCGTTACCTGGTACAACATGCGACTTATCCCTTGATGTCCGCTTAAGGGATCGTCGTGAGCGGCTGTGAGGAATTGTTCTCTATATTCCTTTGGAACTACGAGCTGGGTAACCTTATCACAGTCGTCTGAAGAGGGAGATAACTTGGACTTCCATTGTCTGAGCAACATTTTATTAAGGAAGAAATTACCAACATCCACCGTCAGAGCCTCTCCCTCTGGAACAGCTTCGAAAAAACATGCTCGTAAACTGGGATCACTTTCTGGAGTTGAGCTAATGTGTGGGGTTTAACAGTAGAAATAGGGGCATCTGTAGTCACAGAAGGTACAACTTCATCACTTGGCACAACATCCTTAACTACACTAACCTCATCCAAATTCGTCATAATCGTATCTGCTAAGTCGAAGTCCGGTTCTTTCGTTGGAGGTTTTCCAGCCATCCCTCCGGTTGTAGATTTGGAAACATCACTCGGACACTTAGCAGCTTTAGATCAGGTGACAGCGTACGTGGGATACACAACTGGAGAAATCTCCCTCGTCTCTGAGAACTTTTCTTCGATCACTTATCATAATGGGAAGATGACTATTCATTGAGGTGCCTGCAATGTCATTACCTTGATTTATATCTACCCCCCAGGTATGGGCCAAGGTATATCTCACATCTACAGTACATAGACCAGGAGTATAGGAGGATGAAATATATACTTGCACAAGAGGCACATGTTGCACAACCCCTGCTATACCCTGTATAAGCATAACTTCGTCAAGGTCAATCTTCTTGAGCTAGGACAACATACGAGAAGTTATCAAAGTTAGCAATGCACCAGTATCCCTGAAGAGCACTACAGGTACCCACTCATTTTCAACTCTTACCATTTTAGAATGTATCATAAAAGGGTCAAAACCAGCGAGCTATGTTGGCTTGCCCATAATCAAAAGTTTCCGAATGATGACCCTGCCTTCGTCTACTCACAATAGAGGCATTTGGACGTAATTCTGGGTGTAATCTAAAGCAATTACGGAGAACATGTCCTTTTCTATGACAAAATGTACATGGGTTTATACCAGTCGAACTTTTCGACTCTGTGGTGGCTCTATTTGGGTTAAGAGTTGCCATAGATTTACCAGATGCCTGGTCTGCCCTAGCTATAAGAGCTGACTTAGCCTTATAATGATTACTCCCTGATTTCCTAAAAGTATTTTGTCTAGAAGTGAAACTTTTAGGTGCCATATGATGGTTACTATAAGAGATCCTATGAATGGTCTCATGCTCATCTGCCAACATAGCTATGTCATGAACATCTTTGTATTCACGTTTACCTGTGGCTAGTGCCACGGTCAACTTCTCGGGCAAACTAGACAAGAGTTCCTCTATTAATATGAGCTGTTTAAGTGACTCAAAATGAAGAGAATTCTTACTATTTAACCACCTGTCAAAGTATGACTCTTTTAATCGAGCATAATCGGTAAGCCTGATCAGGTGTACGTTTAAGACCCATAACCTCTTGTCTTAAGGCTTCTGCATTTAGTTTAGTTGCTTGCAAAATCGGTTTCTTTACAGTAGAGTAGTACAAACTATCCTCAAAAGGGAGGGCGAAAAAATCTCCTGCGCTCTCACTTGCAACTGACCTTGCATCATAGTCACCCAAGAATCTTCTGGCCATTTCAAACTAGTAGCGACTTTGGTAAAGTGCAGAAAAAATAGCTCTGGGTCCTTCTCGTTAAATTGGGGCAACTCTAAAACCTTAGGGAGAAGTAGTCCACTAATTGGCGAACTACCCGAAGGTCCCAATTGAATGCTGACTAGCAGCGGCGGCTGCAGCTTCTAGCTTCTTATCTTCTAGCTTAATCTGCACCTCAGCCATTTGTTGTTTAATTAATAGCTGCTTAGTTTCTTCTTCTTTACTGTGTTTAGCGAACTCTAACTCTGCTTCTCTCTGCTTAGTCTCTTCTACACTCTTAATTTTCTCAAGCTCAATCTGCTTGAACTGCAAATCAAATTCCTGCATTTTAAGTTTAGCAACAACCTCAGCCTCATCAGGATATTGCTCTAAAACTTCTTCATCCAATCTAGCATCTTCTACTAGACGTAAAAATATGGTTTTGTAAGCCTTCTGTAAGAGTCAGGAGTACGGCCTGGGTACTCCTTGAAATTCTTAGTCAATTATTTATCTAGGTCTGCTTGGAGTACTAGTTCTATCATTATCACATAAAGAAAAGGTTAGAAGAGACTCCCAGACTTCAGGTTTTCTCTGTGGATGCCGTTGAGAGGATCTAACATTTCGTTGCTTGCTGCACGGTACTGGCCGGGTTGACCCTGTCTGAAAAAGTCCATTTGGTCTAGTGTCCCTTTGTCCAATGATCCTGTGAACGAATAGACAAATAGTAGACAGACAAATGCCTGAACCATTGACAATTCCAAACACAAGTAATCTTTGTTTCATGTCATGGAAAAGTACGAAGTGAGCTTATGAGACCTACCTTAACATGTAAGTGAACCCTTCTGGACTGGGAGCACGAAACTAGCCCTCCAAGTTCTGTCTCTAAGACTGGAACCACTGAGTTCCACTGATGACTTGTATAATCAGTCCCCCAGCCCATCCAGCCTGTTGGCACCGTGAGGGGGCTTGGTGGTCGCCTGCCAGAGTGTGATGTTCCATGGGACAGTCCTCTGTTCTTTTGTGGCCTCATGCTCCTGCAGCTGTCTTCTCCAATTATGCTGGATCGCTTTTCCTTTTTCTTATGTTTCGTTTTTTTCCTCCCTTTTCTCCTATCTGCTTATAGTTTCCTGCCGACTTTTTGCTTGTTTTGGTTATTCATTTGGACATGTTCCATTTTGACACCCAGGTGCCAGTGGAGGTGCTCTTGCACCCATAGAACTGTAGTACCCAACGTCGAGAGCGAGGGGAACCTTTTATTGTCAATCCTCGCTTCGGCACTGAACCTGATCTCGACGGACTGACGGTTCTTAAAGTGACGTTTGTGGGGCGTATACTCACGACGCACCCCTAGGGGACCCAGACATGATCGGCGATAGCTTCTTTTTGGGTGTCCTGCCTCTAATTGTGGCTTCATGGTGGGTATGGGGGCACATTTGTGAATGTTTTTCTTTTCGTACTTATGTCGAATTCTGTTCCTCTTTTACCTTCTCAGGCTCGTGGGATGAGCGACCAAGCCCTCAAGGCAGACCGTGTTGGAAAACTTGGCTCTGTAGCCCGCCCGGGCATTGAGCCCCGACCTTGCTCCTCCTTTGACCTTTCTGACTACTCCCCTCGGCTCCCCTCCCTCTGTGGTTGGGTCGAGCCCCAAGCCCCCAGTGTTGACCACCTCGTCCTTTGGCACGGCTCGGTCTCTAGTTGTGACTACTGTGCCTTTTAACCCCTCTCTAGGAGTTCTCAACACCGTCCCTGACACGGCCGCACTCGCTCGTTTCCTTCCCATACTGATGCGTATCAAGCCTTGTTTGGTCCCGCTTCATGGGCCAAATACTTTGATCTCCTCTCTTGATTCTTCGCCTCCTGACGATTTCTCCCTCCATAGGCACCTTGTTGATTCCGTAGATGCCTCTGTTACTTTTCATCCCACTGTCTCGGTACACGTGTTGTTGCTGCTCTTTCTCAGGATGCAGCCTCCCGCTTGGCCGCCTTGTCCTGCCATGGCGAGACCCCTGTTCGGGTTTCCAAGAACGCTCTGTTGAATGCCAGTATTGACACTATTCTCCTCCTACCCCAAGTTGCTACCAGTGTTCGGAAACTCTAGGACTGCCACGAAGATATTCGTCACATCCTCGATGTCCATGGTCATTCTGTCCCCCAAGTAGACTCGTTTACTCGTCCCCCTCGTGGTCGTCGCCGTCAACCCCTTCGGGTTGTGAAGATTACCTTTGATGATAGGACCCTTCCACCCTCTGTCATTCTTGCTGGTGCCAGATGCTCCGTCCAGGGGCACATTCCCTCTCCTCGGCTCTGTAATAAGTGCTGGAGGTTTAGGCATGATGCCTTCCGCTGCTCTGGAACCGTCTGTCCTTTGTGTGGAGGGCGAGGGTCACTCTAAGTCGGAGTGCACTTCTCCCAAGGCTTGCTGCCTCAATTGCGGTGAGGCCCACCCTACCTTCTCTCGTGCGTGTATACATTACAAGCTTGAGGCAGCCGTCCTCAACTTGAAGTACCGGGAGCGTTTGTCTTTTCCTGACGTGAGGCGTCAAGTTCGCCGGCTCCCACCTTATGCTAACGTTTCTTATGCTCGCGTGTTGCGCTCTTTCTCTCCTCGTCCTTCCCACCTTTCTCATACTCAAAACCGTATCCAGGCCTTGAACTCTGATATGCTCACTGCCCCGTCCTCTGTTCCTTTGAGTTCTGTCCCGAAGGGTCCCCCTCCTGGTCCACTGTCTGGGGTTCCCCTTCTTTCTGCCCGGTCTGTCATATCTCCTGTGTCTTCTTCCTCGTCTCCCTCCGATCCTCCTTCCTATCCTTCTGTCTATTGGCTCTCCACGCCGCCTGTCAGTATAGACTGATGTCCATCGCTCTCCCAACGGCCGTCGTGTATGCTGTCGTTCTGCTTCACCTGTTGATACGTTGGAATCCGTTACTCCGTACGTAGTTGCTGGGACACCCGTCTCTTTGAGTCGGAAGCGTAAGCCTGGCTCCTCTCCTTCTTCCTCCCCGGCTGGTAAAAAGGCTTTGCTTTCTTCCTCGCCCCCTACTACTGACTGACTCTCTCCGTCTCCTCCCGTTTCGGTGGTTACGCCCCTGTTCCTGCTATAGACGTCTCTTTTTTTTTTCCCTGCTACCCTCTCAGTTAGTGCCCTTGCTGAGGAGCATCCCCTGGTTTCTGAACCTCCTGCTGCTGCCCTTGACCTTCGGTTATCCCCCCCCCCCCCACTCTTCCTCCCCGGGACCCTATTCGTCCACCCCTGTCGGTCCTCTAGCTGCCTTCACTCCTTCTTTACTCGGTTTACCCATGCCCCCTAATCCAGACTTCGCTGACCCTGATCCTGCGCTTCTTTAACGTGCTGTGTTCCCTTTTCGTCTATGTTTCTTCGTTGTTCTCTGTTGTTGTCCTTCCTCTTCTCGTCGATACCTATTCTTCAATGGAACGTTCGTGGTTATTACGCCAATTTCCTTGAACTTTAGCTTCTAATTTCACAGTTTTCGCCCCCTTTGTGTCTGTCTTCAGGAGCCGATGCTTGGTGCTCGTCCTGGTCGCTTTCGTGGTTATTCCTTTCTCTTCCTCCCCCTCCCCCCCTGCTGTTGCTGGGGCTCCTAACTCTTCTGCTCTCTTGATGGCTCTGATGTTCCCTTTGTCCCCTTACTATTTCCTTTGCCTCTCAATTGTTCTGCTGCTCGTATTTTTGAGGAAATGGTACTCCGTTTGTTCCATTTATCTCCCCTCCGAGCGTCCTGCTTTCTCTTCCCGCTCTGAAACACGACCTGGATTCCTTGCTGAAACCTGTGCTCATGCTAGGCGATTTCAATTGTCGACATTCCCTTTGGGGTGATGTTCTGACGAACACCCGGGGTAGCCTTCTTGAGCTGTTCATCCTTTTCTTCCCTGTCTCTTCTGAATTCTGGTGAGCCCACGCATTTGTACTATCGGACTCGCACCCTTTCCTGTCTTGATCTTTTTCTTTGCTCGTCTTCTCTTTACTTAGATTTCACGTGGCAGGTTCTTGATGACCTCAATGGCAATGACCATTTCCCCATAATTAACTTTTTCTCTGTTTACCCTCCACTCTCCTTCCCTAGGTGGCAGTTAGCTAAGTCACACTAGAACCTATTTACCCTCAGGGCTGCTCTTTCT